>NC_048598.1:176786833-176997198 GCF_003668045.3 Cricetulus griseus | reverse complement strand
AATAGGATTGTTGCACTGGTGAGGGAAGAGCTGGTTGGTGATCTGTTCCTAACTCTTCCAAATGAGCAGAAGTGGCAGGCAGGCAGGCTCATGGATTATGTTACCTGAAGTAATGAAAAGACAGAGGACCCCGAGTGATTTCAAGAAGTGACAAGGAGTGCAGGCTTGAACAATGGGAACTGTTTGCTATGTGGCAAAGATCACCACAGAGAACAAGGGATGTGGGATATCTCCCATGCCTTGGCGATGTACACCAGCAGGTAATGGAAGAGAGTAAGGACGCAGAGAACATCCACCTCTTCTTTCACATTGGACACCCCTCATCTTGTGTCTCTTATTCCTCTGTGCACACTCTGTGCTGTGAGAGGCAGTGGTGGAAGTGGGAACCTCACCAGGTTATTGCAAAAAATCAACTAGATAGACAAACTCTAGCTAGAGCAATGGGGCATTGAAAGGAAGTCTAGTAGATTCAAATGGGTAAGAAAGAAGTAAAAAAATGCACTATGATATGGTAGTGAACATTAAGGGACCCCAAAAATTCCACCAGTGAAATCCTACAGCTGATAAACACCATTAGTAATGCGGTTGGAAACAAGATTAACTAAAAAAAAAAGCCTTCAGTAGCCATCCTATATAGATTATCAAAGAGCTGAGAAAGAAATCAGAGAAACATCACCCTTCACAATAGCCACAAATAGCATAAAATATCTTTGGGTAACTCTAACCAAACAAGTGAAAGACCTAGATGATAAGAATAATAGGTCCTCTGGGTATACTCTGGTAAGCCAAGACTACGTGGAAATACATAGATTCATAGAAATGGGTTAATGATTAAGAGAGAGCTAGCCAATAAGAAGCCCTAACCATTGCCTGGCAGTTTTATAATTAATATAGCATCTGTGTGCTTACTTGGGGCAGAGAAGAACAGCAGGACAAAGTGGGACAAGAAATAGTTTTCAAGAAGACTCAGTTCCAGAGTAGCAGGTTCTCCTTTCTTATTTTCAGGTAGGTAGATAGTTGCTATGTTAACACAGAGCCTATTTCTTCTCTGAATGATGCTCCTTTAACTCATACATCAGACACAACCAACAATTTTTACAGTGAGTGGCTACAGAGAATGCCATAGGATTGTTCATGGGAGCCAATTTAAGCAACGAAACCACCAAAAAAATCACAAAACTCTGAAAAATATGTGATGAAATTTTCTATGGGAATGGCTGGTGACTGTTGAAACATGGGTGGTAGGTGATGTTAGCAGGGGTTTGTACACTAGTGACCTTTACCAACTGAGTGTGCACATGAATACCTGTCAATGAACCCTTACTTGAGATGGAAACCAGTTTTTACCAAGATTTAAATATGGGCACTGTCAAGAATGATAATCACCTATATCCTATTTTTGGTTAGTATTGCCTTATGAGCTAGCCTGTCACCCCCGCAGGCTCTGTATCCTGGTCTATAACTGTAGAAGAACACATCCACTTTACCAGATGTCAGGCTAGATCCTGAGACCCCAGGCCAGGAGAACAGAGAGGAAAAAAAAAACCAAGGAACAAAACACCCATTGAACAAAGACAAATACATTATGAGCCTAAAACAGTGGATAAGTCACTTTCATGTTTATGAAAAATAAATTTAATTTGGGGAACGGGTGGTTTTTCCTTACTTGTAAATTTTCCTAAAGTTGATTGTTTCTCTCTGCAAGCCGAAACTCATTCTTGAACAGATTGGAATTTCAATGCATAGGACTGCCGGCTCTGACCAAGTAGGCAACCAAGAGCCCAGTGGTATGTTATGCGATTCTTAGGAACCCCAAGTCAAACTGTCAGAAACTCAGGGAGTCATGCAAGCTGCCTTTTGCGAGCATCGGTATGCTCCAGGCCATCTCATACCCTGAATCCCTTCATAGCGCTGTGGGAATACGGTTAGCTCTGGGCAGAGCTTGCCTTCAATGGCCTTGATGCTAGAAATAGTGATGATGCCCACCTTCCACAGAGACATGGCCTTGTCTACCTTTCAGGGTTTGATATTGTCAAGAGCATCTCTTTCTTTCCTAGAACAAGCCATGAATCTACTATCCATATGCAAAGAAGTAGCTGATTGGAGAATAAGTGTACACCTCTTACCTGTGGCAGCTTGTGTGCGTGTGTGTGTGTGTGTGTGTGTGTGTGTGTGTGTGTGTGTGTATGTGTGTGTTGTGGGTGTGTGTGAGTGTCGTGCGTGTGTGTGGTGTGTGTGTGTGCGTGCGTGCGTGCGTTTGCGTGTGTGCGTGTGTGCCGTGTGTTTGTGTGTGTGTGTGCGTGCGTGCGTGCGTGCGTGCGTGTGTGCGTGTGTGTGTGTGTGTGTGTGTGTGTGTGTGTGTGTGGTTTCAAATATATACTGAGCATTGGATTATAGCACACATGCTACAGAAATGTGTTCTGAAGGTATTCACGTGTACAGATTCCAAGCCAGTTTAGGACTTTTTGTGACTATTTTCCATCTTCCTTCCTGATGACATTTATGATCAGTGTGTTACTTGTTGAGGTACTAGTGTTATTGTCAAATGTTTGGCACCATCGATGTTCTCTAAAAACACTGATGCTAGTACAAACACCTCTCTCAATCCTGGCAATGAAAGTTGTCCTAAAACATTGTGAAAAGCAAATACCGTGATTTAACAAGCCTCGTTGGGAACAAAGCCTCGATGCATCATTCCTGTTAAGGTTAGTCTGACATGAGGAATAAGACATTTGACTTTGCCGGGTGTTGGTGGCATACAACTTTAATGCCAGCACTCGGGAGGCAGAGGCAGGCAGATCTCTGTGAGTTCGAGACCAGCCTGGACTACAAGAGCTAGTTTCAGGAGAGCCTCCAAAGCTACAGAGAAACCCTGTATCGAAACCACCCCCCCAAAAAATATGTTTGACCTCGATACAGAAACATTCTAAGTATGAAGACACAGAAGTCTGTAGAACTTCTGACATAGTGTGAAGGGATGAGCTGGCAGGACACAACACAGTTTCTCAGAGTGTTAAGCCTATCTGTGTACCTACTCCTGGAGCTGAAACTATATTTAGTGCATCCTGTGTGTTCCCAGCTGGTTTCTCAGTGCTGCTTCAGGAAGTTTATGTCTCACTGGCACTGGGGTCCCCTCACTGTGGGGCTTGTTCCCTGGAACAGTTGTACGTGGTGGTGTCCTCAGCAGACACAGAGTTCAGCTGGATAGAGAATTTGCTCATGGATGTATCCCTGCAGATGCCACTGCAGCCTTTGAAGGGTGGAAACTTCATAACATATTCACCCAATCCACTCTAGCCCCTTCCCTGGATGCTTATGAATCCAGTGCCAGCAGTAAGCATTAGTTGTGATGGAGAATTTAAAGACAGTGCAGGTGAGGGACAGCAACTCTGAGGGCTTGATGACATCAAGGCCTGTCTCCTTAATCTGAACCACGGAGAGAATGCCTGAGGACAAAATTGTTGTCTGTCAATAACCTGCAGTCATAACCTCTCCAAGACCCCAGGAATGATATTCCAGACACTCTCTTTCTGGAGCCGTTACCAGGCACAGGAAAAACCCCAGCAGTCTCATCTTCCAGACCAAGACCTGCCTTCCTCAGAGACCTCAGCCTTGTCTGGGCAGAGACCTGTGACATCCCTCAGGAAACAGTAAGATTTAAATCTAGAGCCTGAAGGTTAATTTGCATGTTCTTTTCAAATACTCAGAGAGGGACTGAGGTCAGGCTGCATTTGGTCCTCCTGTACACTGTGAGGTATGTCTCCTCTGGTCTTCCAATAAATGCTGAGTTTTGGGTATATAAATATCAGTCCTGGATGTGTGACCCTTCATTGTTCTTATTTTTACCCTAGGAAGTCCCTTCTTCATCAGGGATGGGGGCAACACTATATCCTAACTTTACCTGTATTTATTTTCCCATTAAACTAACCTCTGCCATAATCCTCACTGCATTTGTTTTAAAAAAAAACCCTTAATCATTAACATTCTATGTAAACTCACATTATTATTGTATAAAATCATTGCTTCAGGCAGTTAAAAAGCACAGGTTAAGAGAAAATCATCTTCATAATAATCCACAGGTAAAAACATCCAGCAGAATGGGATGTTTCCCTGACATAATTACAATGCATTAAAGGCAATGGAGGTCCTCCCACACCCATTCACATTTTGCCGTATTACAGAGGAAAATTGTCAGTGCAGACACATAAAGGCACTACAGAGCAAGAGGCTTTCTGAAACAGAAGCTTTCAGGGCTTGGTGTACCTGAGTTTTACCCATTAGAGCCTTGCATTTTCATGAGGCCATCTACTGAATCCCAATTGTCATCTGCCCCTCTGACATGTCCATAAAGTTATGTCTCTGTATTTTACTCAAAATACTCTTAATTGTTGTGAATAAACTGTGTTTAATTTCCCAGTTCCCACAGTACTATTGTGTAACAAATACCTTTTCTTTGTCATTTTTGTTTCAGTTTGTCCTCTATATGTTACTCTCGAATATAAGCTCTTCTGCTAATAATCACTCTATTATTTTCAAAAATAATTTATGATATAAATAAGTAATATTTTCCTTAATATTCAATTTTGAAACCTATTTTAGCATCAAGGTGTAGTTGCTTGCTTGTTTTTACAGTTTTGAGGCCAACCACCCACTTTTCAAATGAATACAAATAATACACAGAGTCTTATTCTTACTTATGAATTACCAGCCTTAGATTGACTTCTTTCTAGCTAGCTTTTCTAACTTAAAATATCCTGTTTCTCTGTAACTACATTTTGCCTATGGGCTTTTTACCTTTATTTTGTTCCAGAGTTTCCTGCCTGTTCCACAGCGGCCTTGCCCCAAATGAACACACAGATGCTATATTAATTATGAAACTGTTGGCCTTTGGCTTGGGCTATGACTGGCTAGCTCTGTCTTAATTATTAACCCATTTATATTAATCTGTGGATTTCCACGTGGTGGAATGCCTCACTTGCATTCCTTCTTCCTTGGGGCTCACAGGATGACTCCTCTCTGCCTACAACTTCCAAAATCTCCTATTGGCCAACAGCGATTTATTCATCAACCAATAAGAGAAACATATACAGAAGGACATCCCATCATCTCTTTTCTGTCTAAATAAAAAGAAATGCTTAAGTTTAATATAGTAAAATTAAATATAACAAAGCAGGTATCAAGTAAGAACTATAGTTACAATATTTAGTGTATTAACATTTAGCAAGAGTTAAAGAAATTATTCTATCATCTATCCTGTCTTTGTGAGTCTAAGGTCTTATATGCAACTTATCTTTTATCATAACCATCTGTCTTCAACTCCTTCAAAAACCACAGAAGGATAATATATAAACTGAGGAATTGACAGAGACATCTTGCTTCCCAAAGTTCCTCTATAATGTTGGGGCATCCATGGTCATCCTACAGGCCATAGTCTGTCTGGCAGATTTCTCAACAAAGCATGAAAGTTTAAACTGTTCACCTACCTGGGCAATTTGTCAGTTAGTTTCCTCTGTGTCCTACAGAAGGTCTAACAGACTCTTCCTTGAAGCAGGAACCATTCAGGACTGTCCATTTTGTTTTGCAGTTTCAGCAGTCACTTTCCTATGGGTCCTGCATGTTTTGTTTATACAGAAACATACAAACAATCCAGGCCAGAGCAGTTTCTTGCCCAAATGGCTAGTTTTGTCATATTGAAACCAAACTCCATAATGAGTTTATTCAATGCCCATCTTCCTATCAGATATAATTGGTGTGTCATTAGTAGTTGTGTCTCACTGTCATAAAAAACCATAAACCATTTTAAATATGATGTTCTGTAGGTCTTTGAAAGGTTTGAAGAATATCTATCCATCTCAAATACTTCTCTATATACCTAGAAAACATAACTAACCTAATTTTGACTATTATAGGTGAGTATATGCAGTCCGTATTTAATTATGCATTACATTTTAAAAGATCTGTATACATACAATACCAAAAAAGAGGAGATACTTACATATAACAAAATTGACCTTAAATTTGTATCAATAAATGAAAATACATACTAATGCAAAGAATTTATTTCTTTATCATTTCCCCCCTTTCTCTTTAGGAGATTTACTATGATCATTAACCATTTATAATAACCCCATTTAAATAAAAACAAACATTTATAATGAATATTTGGGAATGTTGGCATCATTTTCTCCAAATTGCTTCCTGCAGTTTGGGGGCACTGACATACTATTGGGATCCTTAGAAAACACATAAATGTGGCCAAGTCCTTGTTTTTGTAGACTGAAAGTCTGCATCATCTCAGCTGTTTTAGATGTTGAATCACCTGGGTCATTACTTCAGGGGTTCTTGCTTCATCAAACCATACTAGTCTCAAAGGAACCCACAGCTTTTCATTTTCTGTAGAAACAATAAAAATAATCTCTTTTCCCAAGTAACCTGTCCTTATACTTAATTTTAGAAGACAAGGCATTTTCAAAATATTTAAGTTGGATTAATCCAGCAGCATTCATAATCAAAAGTATTTCAGCACCTGTAGCTCTTTCCTCAGCAATCAAAAGATTCAAAGATAACACAATGACATACAGTATCCAGACTCTCTGTGTATTTCCCATATTTACGTGGATTTTTTAAAAATTCTATTTCCTGTTATTTTTAAAGGACTTTCTCTATCCTTTTTCTTTTCTCTCCCATGCCTCCATATATTTTTAAACACAATCTAAAACCTCTAGAGGTTTTTCTTTTTTTCCTCTGAATCCATCTTTACTTTATATCTTTATTTGCTAGCCTTCTATCTGCTAAACAACATTGCTAAAATTAAAGTGGACATTTTAGCTTCTGATTTTCCAACATGTTTTTAGAATCCCTTTTAAGGTTTTGTCAGGTTTTACATGGAAATTTATGCAACCCACTTTGGGGCCATTTTGTAACTTGAAGCTCTTTTTCCTGCCTGGTCCCATGGCCCTTGAGCCCCAAATAATTGCCCACAGACTTATATTAATTATGAAGCTGTGGGGCGTTGGTTTGTGCTTCTACTTGGCTAGCTCTGTCTTAACTATTAACACATTTCTATTAATTTATGTATTTCCACGTGGTCGAATCTGACCGTAGAACACCTCACTTGCATCCTCTCTTCCCCAGGCTCACATGATGACCTGCCTCTGCATTCATCTCCCAGAATTCTCCTCATCTCCAAGTCCCACTTATCTTGTTGCCCTATTGGTCAACAGTGCTTTATTCATCAACCAGTAAGATAAACATACGTAGAGGACATCTGATGGGGATTGTACTGTGTATGTTTATCTTATTGATTGTTAAATAAAATACTGTTTGGCCAATGGCAAACAAGGACTAGGAGTCAAAGAGGATTCTGGGAAATGTAGTAGTAAAATGATGATCCAGGCAGGAAGTGACATGGCAAGGAGACTCAAATCTAAGCGAGGAAACAGGAAGTGTGCCTCTTTTCCCCTCCGCTCCTGCTCCAGCGGCACAATGTGATCCACCAGCAAGGATGGACACCAATAAGGCATCCAATAAGATAAGTCTTATATAATATATAGATGTATGATAGTTAAGACTGAGCAAACAGATGAGAATCCTAGTCATTGGCCAAGCAGCTTTGAACCTAATACAAGTTTCTGTGTATTCATTTGGGCCTAACTAGGGTGGGCGGCTGGCATAAAGCGCACCCGTGGTGATGGGACTCAGGCAGCTTTTGGCAAAAAGATTTAGCGTAACAGAATGGTGTCAGAAGTGGGATGACTCCATGCCCCAAGATTCCCGGAGAATGAGGTAAACCTGCCGCCACAGCCTGCCCTGTCAGGCTGCTGAGAGGCATCAGAGCAGCTTCCATATGCTCAAGCCATCCCGGCACTTCTAGGGTTTAGAAGCGGCACTCCCATGATGATAAAGACAGATCCAGATAAAGAAAAACCTCTAAAGGTTTACACTGCATTTAAAAATATATTTAGGCTTATGAGAGAAAAAATAACAGGAGGAAATAGAGTAGCTGGTTGTGCTGGCGTGGTAGGATTTGCTAAAAGAAGCAGAGTCAGGTGGATTTCCACAGAGAAACCCTGTCTCCGGGAAAAAAGAAACAAAAGAAAGTAAAAAATAAAGTAATAAAAAAGCCACATAAAGATAAAAATACACAGAGAATCTAGATACTATATGCCATACTGTTGTCTTTAAATTGTTTGATTGCCGATGAATGAATTACTACTGCTAAAATACATTTGATTATAAATGCTACTAAATTAATCCAACTTATACATTTTAAAAATACTTTGACTTCAGAATTTAAATCTAAGAACAGGCTACTTAGAAATAAAGGTTTTACTTGTATTTCCACAGAAAATCAAAAGCTGTTGATTCCTTCCAGACTAATATGGTTTGATCAAGCAAGACCCCCTAAAGCTGAGATGATACAGCCTTACAGACTACAAAAACAAGGACTTGGTCAGGTTTCTGTGTTTTATCATGATCCCCATGGCATATGAACATCGCCCCCAATCAACAGGAAGCAGTTAGAAGAAATGACGCGCAAACACCCAAATATTGTTTATGAATGTTTGTTTTCATTTAAATGGGGTTAGTTAAAAATGATAATGAGCATAGTCAATCTCTTTTTAAAGAAAGAAAAGGGGAATAGGATATAGAAATGAATACTTTACATTGGTATAGATTTTCATTTATTGATACAACTTTAAGGTCAATTTTGTGATTATGTATATGTCTCCTCTTGTTTAGGTATTGTGTTTATCCAGATCTTTTACCAGTAATAGTCAGAATTTATAATTAGGTTAGTTAGGTTTTCAAGATTTACAGAGATGTATTTGAGATGGTTAGGTATTCTTTAAACCTTTCAAAGACCTACAGAAATATGGTATTTAAATGGTTTAGGGTTTTTCTTGGCAATGAGACACACTGCTCCTGGCACACCAATTATGTCAGAAAGGAGGATGGGCATCGAAGAAACTCATTATGGAGTTAGCTTTCAACATGGCAAGACTAGCCATTTGGGCAAGAAACTGCTCTTTCCTGGACTGTTTGTTGCTGTATAAACTGGACATACAGGACCCAAAGGAAGTGACTGCTGAACTTACAAAACAAGACAGTATTAAAGGGTTCCTGTTGAAATGGAAAAGTATGCCAGACACATTATGGCCTGTAGGCTAAATATGGATGTCCCAACGTGACAGAGGTACTTTGGGTGACTGTCCAGGTATCGAGATGTCTCTGTCAATTCTAGATTTTATATATTATTCTTCTGTGGTCTTTGATAGAGTTAAAGACAGATAGTTATGGTTATAGTTTTCTTCAGTTATTATAAAAGATAAGTTTTCCTTCTTTTATTTAGACAGAAAAGAGGAGATGATGGGGAATGTACTGTGTGTGTTTACCTTATTGATTGTTAAATAGAATACTGTTTGGCCAATGAGACAGCAAGTAGATGGGACTAGGAGTCAAAGAGGATTCTGGGAAATGTAGTAGAGAAGTGCTAATCCAGGCAGGAAGTGACATAACAAGGAGACTCATATTTAAGCAAAGGAGAAACACGAAGGGCCCCCTTTTATCCCTGTTTACCTCCTCCAGCGGCAGGATATGAGCCACCGGCAAGGAGGGACGCCAATAAGGCGTCCGATAAGATAAGTCTTATAAAATATATAGCTGTATGATAATTGAGACTGAGCTAACAGATGAGAATCCTAGTCATTGGTCAAGCAGCATTGTACCTAATACAAGTTTCTGTGTATTCATTTGGGCCCTAACTCAGGTGGGCGGTTGGGGTAAAGCTCACAGGTGGCAGTGTGGCTCAGGTCGCTTATGATGGGAAGATTTATCGTAACAGACATCCCCATTATTATTCTTTATGTCTTTCTTTCCTTCTTACTCCATGTCTAGATGAGTGGCTGACTGGTTGGTCCCTCCTCTCCTTTCCCCTTTCTTTTTCCTCTTTCTTTGCTCTTTAGATTTCTCCTCCTATTTATTATCTCTGCCTGCCAGCCCTGACTATATCTCACTCCTGTCTAGCTGTGGGTTGTTCAGCTCTTTATGGGACCAATCAGGTGATTTAGGTGGGAAAAGTAACACAGCTTTACAGAGTTAAACAAATGTAACAGAAAATAAGGCATCATTTAACAAATATTCCATGGCTTAACCAAAAGTAACAAATCTCAAACCAATATTATACAACAGTGAGGGGTAATACTCCATGGCAGCATCATGTAAGCATGACTGGCTGATGACAAATGCATTCTTATACAACCACAGACCGGAAGTTTGTGACTTCAGTGGGTGAATGTTCAGTGGTTGCCATAAAATCCAGTTATTACAAAGCAACATGTTTTCTAAGGTTTGTGCAAAAAAATCCAGTGGAACACAGGTAACTGCTCAAGATATTTGAAGCTATTGTAACTTATTTACTGTTGTGTAAGTAATGACTGGTTCAGTATTGTTTGAGAATTAAGGGAAAAAAAAGAATGATGGGCAACCTTGAACAGAATGCTTCTCCAACATTTGCAACATGGGCGGACCTATGAAAAATAGTCAGGGACACAGTACCTGTGTAGTTCTGATCCTCAGATATCTTCACAGAAATAGCTAGAAACCCGGAGAGTCAAAAAAGCTGCATCTTCCTATACCACAGTTTCTAACGACTCCAAATCACTCCACAATGTGATAGGAATAAGCAATGTTCTTTGGAGTTTCCCTGCAGGACTTCAAATGAAAAATGGAGCTGCCACCCAGATTCTATAGCTATGATCATCCTGGCTGCCTATTCTCTCCCAGCACCTTTTCTTTGTTAACTGTTATCCTTCCTCTGGGGACATGAACCTAAATGATCCTAAGGTGTGGGGCTCGTGCGTGCGTGCGTGTGTGTGTGTGTGTGTGTGTGTGTGTGTGTGTGTGTGTGTGTGTGTGTGTGTGTGTGTGTGTGTGTGTGTGTGTGTGTGTGTGTGTGTGTGTGTGTGTGTGTGTGTGTGTATGTGTGACCCGGAGCTAAGAAGAGGTCAATATATGCCTAAAAACTCAGGTCTTCTCATGCTGACAATGTCAGGAGTTTGGCTGCTCATCCTCCTTGTCCAGGCAGACCAGAGTATTTAGCTTCTCCCACAGCAGAGATGTCCTAATGCACATAGCAACTGATCAGCTCACATGCCAGAGGCCATTACAGCAGTTGACAACTAACATTCAACAGGTTGACCCACCAGATCAACCTGGTGAGTCAACCTCTCTAGGAAATACCGTGGGGTTATTGGCTGTGGGTACCCTTTGTTTCTTTCTGTAACCTTCTCATATACTGCCACAGTTCTTCCCTATAAAGAACAGCTGTGGGGTTCTTTCCCCAGCCCATTGGTAGTGTGTTTTACACTTCCTGAGTAAACATATATCTGTGGATATTCAGGGAGATGATTTCTTCTTAATTGTACAATTTTGGTGACTAGAAATAATACAAGGATAGTTTTCATAGCTTAGACTATGAAAATAACAGTATTCTCAGCTACAAAGACAGCTTACATGACTATCAATGACAGAGGCTTTGATCTGACTAAAGGACTTACTTCATGATATCCAATTTTACCTGGATAAAGATGGTGTGTATTTTTCTCTGTCTTGCTATTTTATGCAATGTTATACTCATTTATAAATATCAGCTCTTAAATAATCAAGGAATGGAAGATGAATGCTAACTCAGATGAAGAAGTATGCCCAAGACAAGTAGGAAATGAAGTGACCAAACATGTTAGCTAATTCCTGACTCAACCTTGGGCTAAAATTGAGGTCACTCTAACCCTTAGGTATAGTATTTAAGAAACCTTAATTCACCTGCCATTATTTTGCTTCAGTAACAACAAGGCATTTGGCTCCCCTCCCTGATGACACAGTGATATCATAGTAACATAGCTAGGCCAAATTTTTGGAAACTGTTCATTGTCTGTCATTGTTGTCAACAGCCATGTCAACGATGTAAATAGAAATTTCTCAAAACACCCTGTTTATGGATTCAGTTCTGCCCCTAGACTTGCTGTCATAAAAGTGCACACCCAAAAATAGGCCTGTGTTGTTTAATAAAATATCAAATCCATAAAGAGCTCATCCTAGGTTCCTTCTCTTGGGGGAGAATAGTCCAACTACAACAACAGGAATTATACAAACTCATGGAGACTGCACGTTCACTACCAAATGAAAAATTGGTTAAGATAGAAATTAAAAAGGAAATAAAAGCCTTTTTATAATGAATTGAAAATAGACACACAACACATGTATGGGACACCAGGAAGGCTGATCTAAGAAGCAAGTTCGTAACACTGAGTTCCTACACAGAAATTTTGCAGGGACTGCATTTTAGCAACTTAATGGCTCACCTGTAATCTCTAGAACAAAAGGAAGAATCAACACCCAAAGGATTAGATGACAAGAAATAACCAAATTCAGGGCTGACATCAGCAAAATGTAAACACACACACAAAAACACAACAATATAAAGAACCAGTGAAAGGAAGTGTTGGTTCTTTGATGAAATAAGTTTTGTGAATCCTTCACCCAGTTAACTAAAGGATGAGTGGTGAGGTCCAAATCAGTAAAATTAAAGATGAAAAGCGGGACATTACAACTGATACTGAGGAGACACAGAGAACCATAAGAATCAAAAATCTCTAGTCTAACAAACTGAAAAACTTAAATGGATAAATGTCTTGGCATATACCCCTTACCAAAGTTAAATCATGGTTAGTTGAGCAACATAAATAGAGCATAACATCTGGTGAAATAGAGGCAATAATTAAAGCCAACACACAGACCACGTCAAAGAAGTATCAGGGCCAGGTGGATTCAGTACAGAGTTTGACCTGATCTTCAAAGAATTGTTTTCAATATTTGTCAAAAGAATCGCAAAATAGTAACTGAAAAAAAAAAACACTGCCTAATATTTGTGTGAGTTCCCAATTAACCTGATACCGAAAGCTGATACATTTCAAGCTAAAATGAAAATTACAGACCAATTTCTTGTATATACATAGCTGCACATATTATTAATAAGCTCTTGCCAATCTAACCCAATGTACATCAAGAGGATCATCCACCATGACAAAGTCGGCCTCATTGAGACTCAGGGATAATTCAACATATAAAAATCAATAAACTGTAATCAACCTTCTATACAGACTGAAAGGAAATCACATGATCATCTCATCAGAGGTAGAAAAGGTCTTTGACAAAATCCAACACTCAATTATGGTAAAATTCCTGGAGAGACTAGGGACACAAGTCCATCTTTGGGACCAGTAGAAGACAATAAAATATGTTTGAAATGTGCATGACTCCACACAGACACATTTTTCTGAAGGCTTTCGTTTGTACAACATCCCATAATGAACAATGATGAGGTGATGGAGTAATGAACAGAATTAGCTAAAAGCACAGCTGGGTCACATCTGAACTGAAGTCACAGTCCTCAGGGAGAATAGAGAGGGGAGGTTCCAGACCTGCCAGGGTTGATGGTCTAATGATCTTAGCTCCACCTTTCTCCTGGTTTTCTCTTAGACACACATCTATGAGAATCATAATCAAGAAATCTGACCAAGGCTCTGCACAGAGTAAGAAGAGACTCAGGAGTGTCCACGAACTTCCTTATCATGTGATTCCAGTGACCAGGGTTGTTTATGTCCTCATAGCCGTCAGTTTGCATCTTGTCCATGGGGGACTGTGCCTTATATTTTTAAATATTGTACAAGGAGAATATGTGGTTTTTGAGGACATTGTTTCACTTCAGAGCATGAGTGTAGAGAGAATTCCGGGGATACTTAGCAGAAATATGCCACCCAGACACCTGAGAGGATCACAGCTGCATAATCTCCTGGGCTGAATCTGTGTTCTGTGTGTGCTGTGCGCCACTTGGTGGCCGTGAGAGGCCTCACCGTGAGGTTTATGTCTGGGGTTCACACTGAGATCTCACTGTGTATCTAGTACAGTTATATGTGGCGGTGTCCTCAGACTTCACACTGTTCATTTGCAGGTACAGAGTGCTCTTGGCATTCTCTCTGGAGATGGTGAACCGACCCTTCATTGAGGATGCATAGTTTGTGATACTGCCATCTCCATTAATTTCTCCAACCCACTCCAGCCCCTTTCCTGGAGCTTGGCGGAACCACTCCATCCAGTAGTCACTGAAGGTGAATCCAGAGGCTGCACAGGAGATTTTGAGGGACTTTCCAGGCTGCACAAAGCCTCCCCCGACTGCACCAGCTGCACCTCACACTGGACACCTGCAAACACAGAGAATCCTGTCAGTAAACTGTCAAACAAGCTTAGTATTTACACCACTCTTGTACACAAACATACTCAATAACTATCCTTCTCCATAAATTACCTTTTAACAGAGCAACAAGGAAAACCCAAATCAGCCCCAAATCCATGGTGTAGGTGTTCAGTGCTGCTCACTGAATGGCGAGTCCTGGGGATCCAGGGCTGGGCTCCTTTGCCTGAGATTCAGGGTAAGTGCTGGGCTGGTTTTCATGAGAAGAGAGAGGCCTTATTTGCATGTCTTCCTGGTATATAATAAGTTCTGTTGTGGGAGCCTAGAAATGACATGTCCTAGTTTGTGTATAAGTGTGCTTGGGATAGTCTGGGAATAAAGATAATGGTTGGAAAGTTTTGTATCATATTAAGATATTCTCCCTGGTAAACACAGAGTCTCATCTATTTCATTTACACAGGCAAACAGAAGAAAGATGCATTTTAGTGTTAATTTCTCCCCAGTTCTCCATGTTCTGGATTATACAGGATAGTGGACATTGCTTTGTCATGTGCTCTATAGCTCTTTTCTGTAAGCATTGTCCCTACTGTGTGGACTTCAACCTTGATGGACATAGCACTCCCTGAGTCATATGTAGCCCTGAGTACTACTGTCTGCTGAGGTTGAGAAGCCCTTTTATTGTGACAGAGGTTAGTTTGGTGGAAAAGTTAATATAAATAAAGATAAGATGAAATGTTGCCCCTAATAAAACAGGGGCTGCAGAGGATAGAAAATAAGTACTATAAAATGTCACATAGTTAAAACATGTGACTTTCTATTGTGGAGTCTTACAGACTGTGGCTTAGGTTAATCATTAAGAGAAAGATCTGAGTCCCAGAAGTCCAACTAGCCCAATTTTTTTTAATCTTAGTACTGGGAGATATGCTTACAGGTTTAAAAGTGCATCCACACTGAAAGAAATCTTTTGGAATGACTTAAAGCTGGGTGAAGGTGTTTTTGTTAACAGCTTCAGGGTGAAAACCTTGTGAAATAACCTGCAGTTTAAAAAGGCACAGAGTGGAATGAAAGATCTCATTAAGGTCCAGGAAAAAAAATACAGCAGCCAGTTATTGTTGGCTGACATGCCTTCCTTGCTAGGATTGGTTGGCGACAAGAGGCAATGATTAATTCCTTGTGCCATTTTCTGCCCTTACCCTTACTGATATAATATATAATATATATGCATATAAGCATATATGCATATGAGTGGGGCTGCACCCTGAGGATTTAAAATACAGATGTTTCTTTTTCATATATAAATTTTAGGTTTGTGATTCTTCTAAGATTTTTTGTAAGATTATCTTTAGAGATAAATAATAAAATTATTGGTCCTTTCTTTGTAACTGCAAAATGCAGCCTGGCAGTAAAACAATATCTTTCTTGCTTAGACATTGTTAATATGTAACAAATTGCTTGGATATGAATGTATATTTTCCTTGGGCGATTTGTTTTTCACCTGTAAAGCCTAAAAGGCTAACCATGTAAGAAACATGGAAAACATGCTATTTGTTTTACTTGTATTCATTGTAAGAATTCACTTGAAAAGTAGAATGTAACCACATAGTAATTTTTGTATTGCTGGAAAGATTCTACTGTGGTAGGTGAGCTGTAAGGAAAGAATGAAGACAGGAGAAGGAAAACACCAGGAAAGATGTGGAAGGAGATTTAGGAGCCAGACAAGAGGAATAGAGGGGACGGATCCAGATAGAAGTAAGAAAAGAAATGGAGAAATGAGCCAGAAGCTGACACAGAGACCTTAAGTGTGTGTGAGTGTGTGTGTCAGTGTGTAAGTGTGTGTGTGTGTCAGTGTGTGTGTCAGTGTGTGAGTATGTGTGTGAGTGTATGTGAGTGTGTTGTGAGAGTGTGAATGTGTGAGTGAGTGTGTGTGTGTGCATATGTGTGAGTGTGTGAGTGTGCGTATGTGTGTATGTGTGTGCACATGTGTGAGTGTTTGAGAGTGTGTTTGTGTGTCTATGTGTGCATGTGTGTGTGTGTGTGTGTGTGTGTGTGTGTGTGTGTTCCTTCCCTTCTATACCAGTCCCAGAGATTTAAATGCTGTCTCCCTCACCACCTCCATATAATTCAGTTTTACTCCCTCCGATAGAAAACTCAGGTTTATTGGTAGTGAGCTGACATCGTAGGTTTCCTGTCAAACCGTAAGATACTGGAGACTGGTCCTCAGGGAAGCGATACTGGGGTAGTAAACACACAGTGTGTGCAGACTGCTGTGGTGGATCTGGGCTAGGAGACATGATATGGCAGGGACTTGGTAGCTTCCAATAAAGCCTGGAGTATATTAAAGGCAGAGACACTGGTCTACAAAGGAGGGTTTGTAAGGAAGAAAGAGGAGGGGAAATGTGCCCCCTGTTGGTACA
This sequence comes from Cricetulus griseus, assembly GCF_003668045.3. Classification (NCBI taxonomy): domain Eukaryota; kingdom Metazoa; phylum Chordata; class Mammalia; order Rodentia; family Cricetidae; genus Cricetulus; species Cricetulus griseus. The sequence continues at coordinate 176,980,533 of NC_048598.1, read as the reverse complement.
AACCTCCCTGCAGCGAGGTTTGTGTCTGGAGTCCCCTCATTGTGGAGTCTCTTACACAGTAGTAAGTGGCTGTGTCCTCAGGTATCAGGCTGTCCATTTGCAAGTACAGGATGCTTTTAGAATTATCTCTGGAGATGGTGAACCGGCCCTTCACAGATGCACTGTACTGTGTTGTGACTCTTTGTTTCTACTCTCTGCAACCCACTCCAGCCTGGAGGTTGGCGGAACCAGCTCATGTAGTAATCACTGAAGGTGAACCCAGAGGCTGCACAGGAGAGTTTCAGGGAACCTGCAGGACGTATGAAGCTTCCCCCAGACTCCACCGTTCAACCACAACTCCATGGTGAGAGGTCTGTGTTCAGTGCTGATCCCTGAATGGGAGACAAGGGAAGTCAGGACTGGGCGCCTCTGCTAGAGCTACAGGCTCAGGTCTGGGCTGGTTTTCATGAGCAGAGGGAGACAAATTTGCATTTCTTCCTGCTATATCATCTGTGCTAAAGGGGTCTGGTGGCATACTCACATACTCACACACTGACACACACACACACACACACACACACACTCACACACACACACACTCACACACACACTCACACACACACTCACACACACACACACACACACTGACACACACACTCACTCACACTGAAGGTCTCTGTGTCAGCTTCTGGCTCAGTTCTTCATTTCTTTTCTTACTTCTATCTGGATCCGTTCCCTCTATCCCTCTTGTCTGGCTTCTAAATCTCCTTCTACATCTTTCCTGTTTCCTTGAAACAGTAGAGGAGGCAGTTCTTAGAACAGAAGGCAGATGTTAAATGGATGAGTTAGCAGTAACAGTGTTCAAATGTCACTTATTGTGTGTGTGCTAAACTTTTCAATGTTTTGTCCTTTAAACATTTCAAAAACTCATTCTGCTTCAGAATTATAATGAAATATCATTTTGAAAATTTAGAGACAATTGATATAAAGCTGAATTAATGTTGAATAGAAATACTAAAATCTAAAGCCTCCTTTGAGGACTGAATTCAGTAGTGTAGCATGCTCCATTGCCTAGACTTGATCCCCTTTTCTGAAGAATATATACTTAAGAATTATGACTGTTCTCCAGAGTTAGATTTTGTTAAGTGACAAAGCCTAATTTATATATTTGTTGGAGCAAGCCAACATTTTGCTTCAGTGTGTTTATAATCCTTAGGTATTAACTCACTTTTAATTTTAATACCATTAGAGAAAGCACAGGTTCCATGTCTGGGTTAACCAAGGCATCTCCTGCCTGGTCTCTAGGTTGTGTTCAGGTATCGTTCTGTCTATCTGAACTCTTGAAGGTGTAGCACTTCCATAAGGTTTGCACAATAAGTCACGGGATGAGGAATCTTGAAATAATGACATCTTACATGAGAAGAAAATGTTGAATTATAATATTTCACTTGTTGAGTTTATTCTGAACGAAGGAAAGGAACTTCACAGTGGGTTTTGGATCTTGTGGGTTGTGTCTCTACTGTTTCTATGGTTTTCCCAGGAAAGTGACTAAGGTTCAAAGAAACAACTACAAATCTGTATCAGTCTTGCTTTTGAAACTTCAAGGAGACAAACCATATTCATACTGATTATGGAATAGAATCATTCTAGGTGTACATCAACAGATAATGTGAAATAGAAATCTGATTCATATGAACAGATTAATTGCATTTGCAAGTAAAGAAAAACAAAATCGATTTCTGGATAACTGGTTAAACTGAGGAACAGTTTTGAGTGAGGTAACCCAGACTGAGAAAGACAAACATCATGTCTTTTCACTCATGTTTAGATCTTAGTTTTAAATATTACTTTGGTGTAAGGGATTTAAATTATTATGATTCTATATGCTAATGTATCTTAAAAACAACTTACAACAGGTATGCCTACCATGAAATTTGAATAGTTTTATTAAACAATATTTTGGAATTTTTCATACATGTATGAAATGATAACCCACTCCCTCAATGCCACCAGACCCCTTTAGTTTTAAGGTCTTAGGTCAGTGCTAATGTTCTTTTCATGCTTGTATTCCTGAGTTCCTGGTTTTTGATCAGTAAGCCCATACTGCTCAATTTTTTCTTGGCTTTTCCACAAATATGATGGTCTTCAATCATTCCCAGAAAATTAGCTCGCTGTCATCTTGTTGTAGCACAGGCTCCACACCTACTTCTTGCTCCCTCCAGACTGTGGAATGTAGAGGAAACTCCTGCTGATAGAAGCAGCTGCATCCCATAATTCGTCCTCCTTCCTCAACTCCCAAGTCCTCCCCATCCATATTGAATACCTTCTTGTCTTTTGAAAACAAACAAGCTTCAAGTGAATAATATATAATAAAGTAAAACTAGATAAAAATAACACTTTGGAACAGGACAAAACAAACAAAAAAACTGGAGGAAAATGCCCAAGAAAAGGCACAAGAAACAGGTGTGGATGCAGAGACCTCCTGATTTACATGCTCAGGAATACCATAAAAACACAAAATTAGAAGCTGTTCTATATAGGAGAAGGAACTGTATGATAAAAATGAGACTGGGAACCTCCCAAATGCATTAGAATTGGACACCTGACGACATCAACTGATGAACCTGCAGCCTAGGCTCAGGGGTACTTGGTTTTCTCAGTCAGAATCCCTCAGATAATCTAATTTTTCATTTGAAAGATGTTGTAATTGGATTTTGATTCTGAGTTAGGGATAGGACCACAAGTACATTTGTCCTTTCTGCTCTAAAACCCCATCTGCTGTCAACACACATGGGGCCTAGTTCTTCAATAGAGAAATTTATTCCATTACGAGATAAACTGTCTTCATGGTGATTGAAGAATTGGGTCTTCTGTTATTGTAGCACTCCCAGGAGAGAGACATGGATTCTAGGAACTAACTGATCTTGTGTCCTTCTAGGGGAGGGTTCTAACTGCCATAGGAGATGGTCCCCTGGGCCTTGTGTGTGGTTAACTGAGAGGAGTAAACTCTGAGTAGAGTCAGGAAACACCCTTGCTGGCCCCTATTATCCCACTTTGATGTTTCTCTTGTCTTTGCTGTCTTAATATCATCAGATTGTTCCCATTACATCAAGACAGAATTATTTCTATTCATGATATTCAACATTTGTACCATCAAGGTGTATGTGACTCTACTAAGTAAAAGCAAAACTAAAAGAAAAAAAGATTCTTAGACAGAAATTATTGACTTCAGACATGCCAAAGTTATAATAGAGCAAAGAATACAGAGAAGTCATAAGTCTTCCTTGCTGCCAGTTAGAACAGAAATATTGTGTATGGAGGAGGGCACTGTGCACCGTACAACAATGTCCAGTCAATGTCAATGCAGAACTTATGTCAAAGATGATCCGGTTTCAGGAAACAAGAGAATGAGTACACAGGGTTCCTAATGTCATGAAAGGTCCTCTTACATTCCGAGCTGGGAATCCCACGGATCTGGCCCCAGTGCTCTGATCAGGAGCCCTGAGCAGCAAATTCCACACCCTGAGGCCTCCACAGCATGACGTTCAGCTCCATCACTAAGACTAAAACAATAAGAAATTTGGTTACTACTAACAAATACATTTCAATTAGAATTACTTATAAATAAAAGTTTAAAATTAGGTTTGCAAGGGAAAGGTAAAGTGACTCCCCACAAATCTATGGGAACAAATTGAAACAAAGAACTTGGTGTATTATCAGATACAGCAAAGTGGGATGAAATAGATTTTTGTTTGCCTGATATTGTTGATTTGTATTTTACAGTTCAAAATCATATACTAGTTGTTTATTCCCATCTAGTCCAGTCTCTTAGATTTAAAGGATGTTTGTGTCATAATGTACTGACACAGCTAGTCTTTGTTTTTGTTTCATTAAGAAGTGTGTCAATGGAGTTGGTCACTGATAAAGATGAGGTCAAGCCTGGTGCATTGTAGGGGGCATCTTGGATCAGCTTCACATCATTCTCAGACATCCTTTGCTTTGGAAAAGTGAACAAAGTCACTATAGTACTGTGAGAAAGAGACAGTCCAAGTCACACTCAGAATGATCATTTCTGAGCAAGTCTCCAGGCTGATCTTCTCTATTATCTCAGTCCCAGGGCAGCTTCCTGCTCCTCTAGTGTTTCTGACACACTCAGGATGTGGAATCAACACTGTGTCTTGCACAGTAATAGACTGCAGAGTCCTCAGATGTCAGGCTGCTGAGATCCATGTAGGCTGTGCTGGAGGATTTGTCTGCAGTCAGTGTGGCCTTGCCCTGGAACTTCTGATTTCCAGGATAAACATATCCAAGCCATTCCAGTCCCTATCCTGGCTTCTGCTTCATCCACTGTGTATCATAGCTGGCGAAGGTGTAGCCTGAAGCCTTGCAGGACAGCTTCACTGAAGTTCAGGTACAGACCTCTGCTCCAGCTGGAACTGGGAGTGGACACCTGTGTATAGAAAGGCAGAGTGGATGTCACTGTCACCTCAGAGCATGGCCCCTCCTCATGTCTGGAACTTGGAGCCCTTACCTGTAGCTGCTGTCACCAGGAAGAGGATGATCCAGCTCCAGCTGGTGGTGAGGACCTGTGTGCTCAGTGACTGTGGAGAGGACACTGATCATGTATAGTTGGTGGTGTGGACATCCCTGTATTTACATTCATAGATTCACTTAATTTGCATATTCATGAGCAGGGTGCTTCTTAGATAAGGATCTAGTCCAGCTGGAGAAGAAGGAGGGAGAGGACACCTGAGTCAGGCAGCAGGATACTGAGATCCAAATCCTCATCCTGTCTGTAGAAATTGTGATTCCTGAGACCTGTGCAGACCCTGTGGATGTGTCTTAAACCTAATCCCTTTATTTACAAATAGAATCCCAACCTCAGATATTTAGTTCTCTTGGTTAAAATATTGGTTTCAGTTGGGTGGCAATAATTGTGATTAGATATTTCAAAAGCTCCTCATTTGGGAGAATTTGTGTTATTATCTCATTAACTAACAATATTTACTTTCCCAGCTTGTTAACACTGTGTGTTACCTGTGTGTGTGTGTGTGTGTGTGTGTGTGTGTGTGTGTGTTTATGTATGCTGTTTTATCATTTTCTTTTTTGTCTGTGTGCTGACTTTTTATAGCGACATTGTAAAGTTGAGTGGTAAGGAGATATTAAAGATCAGGGAGGAACTGGGTAGTGAAATTGTGATCTAAAAATAGTATAGGAAAGATAGTTTTCAAATATCCACAACAAATCTTAATAAAACAAACACAAAATAAAACATGAAATATTTACCAAAGAGATTTTACTGTGTTTGAATATTGGAGATGTCACTTACCAACTGCAACAGGTGTTGTTCAGCTAACAGACATTTAAAAGGAGTCCACAGAGAGAGTGATGTCCCCTCCTGCCCTCATCTCATTTCTACCCTGCTGATGTGTGGCTACACTGTGACCCCTGCTGGTCTTGATATGCCTTGGCTTACAATAAAGTTTCAAAGTGTAGCTTGAGCAGCAACATATTCCAACTGCTTCAGTCTTCACCGAGCTCATCTTCAGGAAAATAGGCTCTTGTTTTCCTGGAAGCACTGAATGATGTGGCAAAGACTGATTGTAAGCGGTGCCTCTATCATTATTAATAATTCTCTCAACACCATCGACTTCCCTGCTGGCAGCTGGATCCAGCTCATCCCTACACACTGTTACTGCAGAGTGACCACAGAGAATTATGGCATGCTAAGTCACTGTACCTTTGAAAATTAATCTTCTTGTTATTGCTTGACCTTTCACATTTTGCCTGGAATCATGGAGTTGTTCCAGTCTAGCTACATTGAGAGGCACATGTCATAGGTTACCAGGTCAGAGTCCTCGGCCCCTGGGACACTGTGTGCCTTTCAGTTCCTGATAAACCAAAGCACTCCCTCAGTCAGGGATGCTTTCAGGACACCTCTGTTTCTCTGTGTTCCCTAGTATTCCTGCTTACTTTCCCTACTCCTGAGGGTGGGATGTCCTTCACTCTCTGTGTCTCTGTCTCTGTCCCTGTCTCCTGCTCTTGGCCCCCCTCTCTGAATCTCAAGGTCCATGGAACTAAAAAAGTTTCAAATGTACACACAGACAAAAATCCCCCAAACTTCTTATTTTACCCTTTCTCTAATGTAGGAAATTACCAATATGGAGCCAGGTAAATATACAAGGGAATTTAATAAGGAAAAGCTTTACTTACAGAGTGTCCTAGCCTGTTGGTGGGGCAGTGGTAAGCATATCAACCCAAAGATGAAAGCAAAAGCAGAGCACCAAGTAAGCATCCCTCATTCTAGGTCACCCTGACCACACCCTCGAAGGCGTGGTTAGGCACACCTGTAGCCAGCCACTAAGCAGGCAAGGCTACAACATCCCCTACAATTCCCCTTTTAGTCTAAAAGAGGATTAAAACTTAAGAGTGTAAAGTATCCAAAATTAACAATCATAAAAGAGAAATATAAGAAGACACAACAATCTGCTTATGTTACATCCTAACTATCTAATTTTAACTAAACCCTAAAGTCATCTGAAAGAGGTGTCCAAGCATGAACACCTCCTTCCAATCCCAACCATAAACAATAGGAAGCTATCCCTAACTATGTATATACACTATCCTAAATGACAACAATGGGGAAAGGGGGCATAGCATCTGCCAAGTTACTTCCTGCTGAAATGGGACAGAGATAGCCTTGTGGCGTCCTGTAGGAAGAAAATGTTAGTATAATAAAAGTCTTGAATGTATTATATCCAGTCCATGTTAGATAGGATTTGCTTGATTGATGATCTCACTTGAAATCTTCAACTTGATTGAAGTCAGTACCCGAAGTTCTGTTCGGAGTGTCAGTTGAAACTGAGTAAGTAGGATCCAGTGCAGTCAAGGAGTTTTGGCCCAGTTTCTTTCCAGGGTGTCCAGGGATTGCTGTCAGGCAGGTCTTCATAGGCTGTGTGGGACTGAAACATAAATCTTAGCAGAGAAATGTTTGCTTGAGTAAGTATACATCTTTGATTTCGGGCCCGAGACAGTGGCCCCACTGTGTGACAAGGTTATCAGATTAATTTACAGATGGTGGCTGTGATGGTGATGGCAGTGACAGGAAATTTAAAACCTGCTAAGTTTGAAGTTCACAACCTCCATTCAGATATATGTAATGAATATTTGTCAACAAATTGTATACTAAGAATCCCTCCCAAATGAAACAAAGCAAATATACCACAGAAATATTTGCTCGACAATGATTATTGTAGCAAATCACTAAATTGTGGATGTAAACTATGTATCTGTCAAGAGAGGATGTCATCAAGAAGACATGTTTAAATAAACAACAGAAGTTTTTCTTCTACAAGGAATATGGAAATTACATGTTATAGATAAATGGATGTAGTTAGAGATAAATTTATTAAGACCATCTCAGAAATTAGACATTAAGTGAGACTAAAATCAGCAGATTTTTAGATATTGCATGCTTGTATATAATTATGAATAGAAATACATGATGAAGCATGAGTGAAATTGTTTATTAGAATAAGGGTAAAGTAGGTGGGGAATGAAAATGAAGAGTAGTGATTATGGGAAAAATAATAGTATATAAAATAAATGAGTAGGAAACTTCTAAAAATATAAAAATTGCTATTTTTATATTTTATAATTTTTGAAATTTTAATCCATGTATAAAATACAGTATGATCATATCTATATCCAATATGTCACACTGGTTCCTCTTGGGGCCTCTCCTATGTCTCTGTCCCTCTTCATGACCTCTTTTAATTCATTAAATAATAACATCTATATACACATAGGTGGAGTCTTTCACTAGTACACCAGAAACCTCCAGAAAACTTCCAAATAATTCTGATTATATTTTCCTAGTCAGATATCAATGCCAATAGATTCTCAGCTCTGTGTGGGTCCTCAGGAGTTTCTCTCCATCCATGTAATAGTTTTAAAAATTGTTATACTGTCTTCAGTGGTGTGAACAGGACAGACATGGACCAAGGTGCATGTGTGATCCTCAGAGGACAACTTATGGAATTCAGTTCTTGTGTCCTATCATGTGGGTCCAAGCAATCAAACTTATATTTCTAAGTTTGCCAGTGGACACATTTACATGCTCAGCTACTTCAAAGGCTCTGACAAAAAGTGTACTCAAGGGTATTTTTTAAAAGGTTTTCAATCATATCACACTGCATTTTTGTTTCACTATATCTGACTGTATATCCTGATTATAGAGTTGTGTTTTGGATTTTGTGTGTGCTTGTGTGTAAGAGTATTGGCTGTTTTAATTTTGTTTGGTATTAATCACGTTCCTAAATTATTTTTGTCTATTTGTTTTTTTTCCTGGAAAGAAGGCAGGCTGTGGAGTTGGTTAGGAGAGGATACACGAAAATATAGAAAGAGTAGGGGATGGGAATCAGTGAACAGATTACATTGTAAAAAGATTTTCAAATAAAATTATAAAATGTAAATGCAAACTAAATAAATAAGCAAGAAAATAGAAGCCCATAGAAAGTTTGACAAAGAATCTTTACTGTATTCGTGCATGAAAACATCACATGTCAACAACAGCAGGTGCAGGTCAACTAGTAGACTCAAGAAAGGAAACCACAGAGGACAGAGTCCCCTCCACTCCAACCTCAGCACTCTTCTGGGGAGTCTTGGCTCCATTGCAATTCCTGCTGTTCCAAGCTCCCCTGCATGTTGGTTTGTCATTGCTTACACTGAAGCTGCACTGTCTGTTTGAACAGTAACACATCCCTAAACTTCAGTAGTCACAGAGCTCAACTGCAGGGATAAATGGCTTTGTTTACTGGGAGAAGCAGACTGGATATTTCAGAGATAGATTTCACAAATGTCCACTGTCCCTCTCACTCCTGTCCACTCACACAGTGTCTTTTCTTACATAAATTACCTTTCAAAAGAGAAACAAGGAAAATCCAGCTCAATCTCAACTCCATGCTGTGTGTTGAGTGTTCACTGAAAAGGGCTGCTTTTCATCGGCAAAGGAGGGCATTATTTGCATGTCTTCCTGTTATATCCTGAAAACAGAGGCAGGAGCCTTAGTGAAGAAAAAAAATGATACAACTGTTTGAGATGAAATTAGGAACCAAGTGGTGTTTATAACATCAAAGCATCAATCATTTTCCTAGGCATATAGCTTAGCTGCTAGAGTATTGTTTTGCATGAACGAAGCCCCGTGTTCATTACATGATAGGCAATAGTTTGGAGTAGGAGAATCTTAGATTTTACTTATGCTTGATCTATACGAAACTGTTTGCCAACAGAGGAAGAAAGAAGGAAGGAAGGAAAAATAGACTATTAAGAATTAATTCTTGGATTTACATAAAAATATGTTTTCAGACTTCCTTTATTGTACTCTCTAATTGTAAACTTATCTGCTTTATTTGCATAAATTATTCAATTGATTCATAAGAATTTTAATAAGAAAAAACAACATGTAATCATTTAATAAACATTGTATAAGGTTCAGTAAATAATGAATCGGATTTTAATCGGATTAACAACATGTGGTTGAGGCCAGAATAAAGTGCTATACAATTTCATGCATAAAGCTTGGAGATTGATCCTCAAAAAAATAAAAGAAATGTTTTGTAAAGATAAATACTATTTGAGATCATTCTTTAGCAATGATTAAAACATATTTCGGTGACCCATATTTTGCATTTAGCTCCTCAAGGGATGAACTTCCCCATCTAACAGACCTGCTCTTCTCCATCAAAAGATACTGCCAGCTCTTCTGTGGCCACCCAAAAACACCCAGTAGGACTATTTCCTTCCATGCCATGTCCTTCTGCTCTCTGATTCTACAATGACTTGCCTTTCACAATCCATCATCTAGGCCTGCTGTTTCTCACCTGGACCTTGAGGGACTTGCCTGCATCTGCATGGGACCACAAGGTAATCCACCTCCTTCCTTTCCCATAGCCTACTGTCTTCCTGTGACCTTCCTCCCCATGCCATCATGTTATCTTTGTTCTCTCCCACATCTTAGTCAGGGTTTACCATGGTCTTGCCTCTCTGAAGTGCTGAGTAGACATTGTTCTCACTTAGCATGCAAACCTCCTATTCCTCAAGGATTTTGCTTCTCAGTGCTGTCAGATGTAGTGGGTTTTTATACAATCTTTCCTCCTCAAGCCATCTTTAACAGAACAGTACTATTTGTTTTCTCCTAGTTCCCAGTGATATCTAATATCATTCTTCTTGGCCACGAGAGCAGTGTCCGATATAGGTACAATATCTCATGGAGTAGTCCTGAATTAAATCAGATATTGACAGTTTACCACAACAGAATGCATTCTGCCTGCGTGGTTCAAAAGCACAAACAACCAGCTATAAACACTTTGACCTTCACTGGGGCTCTGCTTGTAACACACACACACACACACACACACACACACACACACACACACACACACACACAACACACACACTTTCTAACTTTATTTTTAAATGTATTCTTATATCTTCAGATAAATCTCTCCCTCCCTCATTAATGATGTTCTCATTTTTGTAATTTCAGATGGAGACTATTACAGAGATCCATATGAGGCAAACTTGCTTAGAACAAGTGACCCAGGGATGTACAACTACACTGGATACATCTTCAATATTAACACAACACCAGAAGCTTAGTTAAAATCCTTGAAGAGGGGACAGAAAAAGTACAAGTTCTAGAGGACCAGGATGCCACCATGAGATGGTATCTTCTAGACAGGAAAGAGATGCTGATGCCATGAAATCTTGATGATATAGATGTAGAAACTGGACTTCCATAGTATAGGGTTACACCTCACAGGTTCCAACCTATAAATGATAAACTACTGGCAATCAGTGGCTCCTGAGAGAGGGAGAATCAGTTTTCATCAAGGACAAGCTCTGTCATAATTATTCAATTCCAAGTTCACTGCTCTAAACACAGGTACATATACATACCTATAATGGTATTCAAAGTCTCTCTCTCTCTCTCTCTCTCTCTCTCTCTCTCTCTCTCTCTCACACACACACACACACACACACACACACACACACACACACCAACCACACTGGCAAAGATATTTATTAAAGTTGAAGAACTCTAGAGTTTCTTGGATAAATGAAAGTTGGATATGGGAGGATTTTGAGTGAATGTGTTGATACTTATAGTACTCAGGTTAAGAAATTCTGAAAGCTGTTTTATTTAAGAAGCAACAAGGATATTTCCTCTCACATGCAACTCCTTAGTAGGTGCTGTGTGTTCAGTGAAGAACACTGAATGGGAAGACAGAGAATCCAGGGCTGGGCTTCTCAGCCAGAGCTACATGGTTAGGGATGGGGTGGTTTTATGAGCAAAGGGAGAGCTTGTCTGCAGTTCTTGCTGATGTAGACTGAGTTCTGTGGTGAGTGTATTGGATATATAATTGCCTTGAGAAAATGATAGAGATGAAACTGGGTCATAGGGAAAGAATGAAAGAATTATATCACAAATACAAAAAACGTTATTTTGTATTTGTGATATAATTCAAAGACTCACTTCATTGTGTTCTGACTGAAGCAATTATAATAAAATTTTGATCATTTTAAAAAGAATAACAAATTTTCTGAATGTTGAATCTTGATATTAAAATGAAGTAATTGGTTTCATGGACTTAGTTTAGTTCAGATTCATGCAAAATGATTAGTTGTGATATCCAGATTTTAAAACAATGACAGGTGGATAGTGGTAGAGCACACCTTTAATCCCAGTAGTTGAGAGGCAGAGGCAGGCAGATCTCAGTGAGTTCAAGGAAATTCTGTTCTACACAGCAATTTCCAGAACAGGCTCCAAAGCTACAGAGAGAACCCCTGTCTCAAAAAAAGGAAAACAATAGATTGTAAATTCTATAGAGTATTATTAATCTGAAAAAGCTCTTCTAAAATGTGAACATTTTTGTGTTTCTTGTTAGTCTGTTGTAGGCTGTGTGGGACATAGCATTCCTGTACAGCAGGCTACTATTGTTAATCTTTCTTAAATAATGAAGGAAGCATGTTTGTGAGTACCAAAATGTGGAGAGAAATCTAGATCCTCCACTCTGGGACTCTGCTCAGGTGTTTGTCCATCAGTCTAGTCCAGTCTCCTCCCCAGGACATGACACTCTATCCTGATTAGGTGAGACTCAGCACTAAGAGCCATTAGATGGCCTCATCACCAGACAAGACTGTCTAGTCCTGTTTTCCAACTGAGGAATTCATTCTAATATGAGATATACTGTCTTTGTGGTGATGGAAAGTGTCTTTGCATTGTGTCATTTCTGTTTCTGTAGCATTCCCAGGGGAGTGACAGAGTCTAGGAACTACCTGAACTTCTCCATGTCACATCTTGTATCCTTCTACACATGGAATGTAACTGCCACAGAAGATGGTCTCCTGGGTCTTCTATGTGGTTAACTTAGTGGAATAAACTCTGGGTAGAATCAGGAAACACCCTTGCTGGCCTCTCTGCACTTACTCCCCAGGCTTTGCTTAACTACTATATCTAGGTTTTCCCTTTTGCTGTCTCATGCAACAATATTTAGCAATGTTCTTGATTATAGAAACTTGATGTCATTTTACAATCATGTCTTAAATATCAGAATGTTACCCTTTGTGTTTTCTTTGACAGAACATGATCTCCAAGAGATTAAAGTCATTCCCTTGTAGGGAATACTCTGTAATGTTTGTAGACAGATTTATAATGTTTCCACATCATGTGCAGGTCAAGAATGTTGTCCCAGTAATCTTGTGTGCCTGGGAGACATCATGACAGCCATATGGTGGAGTTCTGTGGAGCAACGTTTGCCTCTCCTTGAGAAATCCAATCTGTTCCCATAGAAATCATCCCTATGAACCTTGCATGAGCCCAGAAAGTTCACATATAACAATGACTGGACCCATCATTCTTATAACTTTTAATCATTCTGTTGATGGTTCCACGGAATTCACACATAAGGGAAACCCTCTTGACTTTCTATCCTGACACTGAGGTTTATATTTGAACAAGAGTTTTCATGATGTTGTAGACACTTTAACTTGCAAAGACAAGAGCAAGTAGACACTATGCCTTGGAGGATGAGGGAATTCTGTCCACCTTTAACTGGTTCAGTGTACACTTCCTGAGTATCATGACATCTGCTGGCAAAGGCCCAGAGGATAAGGAAGGATAATGATGAAATTTGAGAAAGAATTTCAGGAGTAAAATAACTTTACTGGCAGGAAATCAGACATCCCAATCAACTCTCAACCTGAGAGTTGTGTGTGAAAGGATCTAGTCAGATGGGAAAGAAAATGGGTTTTCTAGCCCTTGGTTCTTGTTTATAAAAGTTTCTGGTTTCATGTGAGTGAATAAAAATAAATAAATAAAACAATTTTCACCAGAGAATCCCACTATCAACTGTGTTGTTTTCTTTTTTCTAATTATTCTTTTAATAGAAATAATCTGTTTGTGGCCATGGGACCAATGGCAGTATTAATTCTGTTATTGACAATAAGCCATTGTAAAGTCAAGGGGCATGTGCATTCTCCTTATTTAAAATAAAAATAAAAACATGAAAAAGCAAGCATACACATAAATAATTGTATTCAGACAAGTCAAAGTTATAACAGAGCCAAGAAACAAGAATTGAAAAACACAATCCAGCTTCAGGAAACAGGGCAGTGAGCATGCAGGTCTCCTGATAACAGGCACTGGTGTCTTACATTCCCAGTGTGGAATCCCACAGCTCTGTCTTAAATGTTACCTGAACAGGATGATAAAGGACACCAATTGGAGGAGTATTCCTCCTTCTCCACATCCTCTCCAGCACAGACTGTCATTGGTGTTATTGATTTTAGCCATTCTGACAAGAGTAATATGTGGTTTTGACTTGCATTTCCCTGATAACTAAGGATGTTGAGCACTTTCTCAAGTGTTTTCAGCATTTTAGATTTTTCTGTTGAGAATTCCCTATATAATTCTTTACTCCACTTTTAATTGCATTGTTTGGTGTTTTGGTGGCTAGTTTCTTGAGTTCATTGTATATTTTGGTGATCAACCCTCTGTCAGATGTGGGGTTGCCATATCAGGAGGGAGTGAAATCTTGTAAACCACTTTGGAAAGTAGTATGATGGTTTCTCAGGAAAATGGGAATCAGTCTAACCTCAAGGTCCAGCAATTCCACTCTTGGGCATATACCCAAAGAATACACATTCATACAATAAGGAAGTATGTTCAACTATATTAATAACAGCATTATTTGTAATAGCCAGAACCTGGAAGCAACCTAGATGCCCCTCTACTGTAGAATGGATAGAGAAAATGTGGTACATTCACACAATGGAGTATTCCTCTGTGGAAAAAAAAACCAATGGAATCTTGAATTTGCAGGCAAATTGATGGAACTAGAAGAAACCATCCTAAGTGAGGTAACCCAGTCACAAAAAGATAAGCATGGTATGTACTCACTCATATATGAGTTTTAGACATAGAGCAAAGGATTTCCAGTCTACAATCCACACTGCCAGAGGAGCTAGGAAACAAGGAGGACCCCAAAGGAAGATTGCATAGTTCCTTGAAGAATGGGTTGGGGACAAGAACCTCTGAACAAAGTGGGAGCACATGGGGAGAGGAAAAAGGTGGGAAGGGAAGAAGGGGAGGGGGAGGAGAACAAGAGGACTGAGTCGGAGAGGAATAGAGGAGGGCAAAAAGGAGATGTCTTGATAGAGGGAGACAGTAAAGATATGGAGAGAGGTCGGAATCAGGGGAAATGTTAGCAGATCCAGAGGATGGCCCCAATAAGAATCCAGGCAGTGGTGGAGAGGATGCCACTGATGCCCTTCCCCTATAATGAGATTGATGTCTACCTTGGTTATCATTCCTAGAGCCTTCATCCAGTAGCTGTTCCAAGCACAGACAGGCACCCACAGCTAAGCACTGAACTATACTCCTGCAATCCAGTTGTGGAGAGGGAGGAGGGACGAACAAACAAGCCAAGACAGTGAGGCAGAAACTGGCAGAAACATTTGGCCTGACCTAGTGAGAGCATGGAGACCCTAGTCACAAAGCTGGGGAAACAGCATTGGATCAAACCAGGCCCTCTGAATGTGGGTGCCAGCTAGGAGGCCAAGGCAGTCTATGGGACCTCTAACAGTGGAGCCACTGTTTATCTTTAGAGCACAAATGGACTTTGAGAGCCAATTCCCTTTGGACAGACCCTATTGCAGCCCGGATACAAAGAGGGCCTAGGCCCACTCCTGAATGATATGATGGACTTTGAAGGTCCTCTGTGGAGAGCCTCACTATCCCTGGGGAGGAGTTGGGGGATGGTTTGGGGGTGTTGTTGGGGAACATGAAAGGATGGAAGGGTGAGGGAATGGGGGGATGGATATGTAAATATGTAATTAAAGAATTTAAATGAAAAATAAAAAGGAAGCCAATTGATGTCACAGGGTTTATTAACAAATGAATCAGAACCAGTATACTACAGTGCAGGAGAGAACAAAGCTGCTACACTGCTCTGGGTCCAGCGGATACTCCACCTGTTCTGCCTTGTTCCTCTCTCATTCTCTCTCTCTCTCTCTCTCTCTCTCTCTCTCTCTCTCTCTCTCTCTCTCTCTTCTCTCTCTCTCCATCCCCAAGTGCTCAGACTACTCTTACTCAGGCAGGTCATGACTGATAAAAGTTTCAGAGGCTTGAATGTATTTTCTATAAGCTTAGCAAATGGCCATTCTGGAGTAGAAAATCTATGAGCCCCAGGGATATGACTCCTGTGTTTGTCTTGGGCACACACACTTGTGACTTGTAGGCTCATGGTAACATCTCAATATATGCCACATTCAGAGTGTAGATGCATTTGGTTGGATGTAAGTAGCCTGATCATGGGTTGAATGCATTTCCTTCCACTGAAATTTGTCATAGGGTTAAATTTTCAAATGTGTCGTGATACTTCATTTTATGTTTCTTTATGTGAATTTCTTTGACTATCGTATATATTCAAGGCTTCCTACCAGGAGGGATTGTGGAAGTCAAGATCCCATACTCAATAAATGTTGTATTTGGTAGGTGTTTTTGCTAACATGGTGTCTCTTCCTAGCATTGCTGAAATAGGCACTTGCCTGTCAAGTTATCCCAGAGTAAAATGAACATTTAGGTGACTACCTGGACCCAAAGATTCTCTGCTTGTTGAAGAACTCTGAGGAACATGAACCTGTGTCTGATGAGAAAACAGCAAGTTTAAGGACCTTGATGAATTAACTAGGTGCTGTAGAAACTGGTTTCCTGCTAAAACTACTTAAATTACATTGACCACTATTCATGTTCACCAATTGTGTATTTTAAATTCATTTAAAATTTTTCACTACATTAGAAGAAAAATTAATTAAAATTGACAATCTTTTGCATTCCGAATTTTTTGCAAAAGCAATGAAATCACTGTCCCCATAGGTACTTCCTGTTAAAAACTATGTTCTCTTGAATGACTGACACAATATCTCACACATTGAAGAAGAGTTTTCTATCATCAGTCACCATGTCGCCATGGTGTCGCCATGGCTGTGATACAAGCACCATTTTGCTCTGAGCTCCAAAAGGGCCACACAACCTTCCTGCACTGCCTTTTCTTCCCAAGGCCACTATTTCTCTAGTCTTGAGTCCACCAAGGACTCCATAATCCATTCCAGGCATCTGAATTTGAACCCTGACTCTCGATCCAAATGCTCTATTAGATTGTACAATGGACCACTACACAAACAAAATTACTTGAACATATAATACCATATTCTGAACTATTAGTGTGCCTCCCCAGTACATTTAAATAGATGTCAAGAAGCAGGCCTGCTTGAATAGCTTTGGGAATACATTTCATACATATATGAAAATGTCACAATGAAATATGTTATTTTATACAGATGATATATTATAATCAAAATTAAGTTGCTTTAAGGAAAAAATATATTCACTGACAATTTTCACATTCAGATAATCTTGATAAAGTTGATTGTCATTATCCAATTATAAAATCATTTAAATATTTAAATATACTCAAGGGAGTCTCCTTTCTATGCATGACACTTCCACTACTACTATAATTTTACTTATTTCACAAATAAAACCAAATGTCAAGTTTGCATATACAGGATAAGATCAATTTGTTCTTCATACAAATCATTCCTCAGCCCAATTGACTGAATGACATACAGCATAAAGGACAAAAGCACCACCTTTCTCCAGTTAACATTGACTCTGGTTCTGCCTTGACAACTGTTACCATCCCTATACTGGAAAATGCCTACCTAACCGAAACTGATGGCGTTATCAAGAAATATTGCTTATTATAAGAAAGAGATGAATGCTTACACATGGTTTCCTATCTCATGGGTTCTGGTCCCTGGATCTCAGCCCATAGGAACCGTGTGTCTAACACTTAGGTTGGTCTTCCTAACTCAGTTTACCTACTGTAGAACTACTGTCACATTAACAAGCAGGGACAAAGCTAGTCTAAATACCCCACTAAAGGCAGGCCCAAGACTCATTTCCCAGGTGACTCTAGGTCCTGGAAATTTAGCAATCTATATAAACATGGGCCACAAAGTTCAGCAATTGCTTTTAATTGTTGAACAAAGTGATGTGGGAAATGCTAGAATGATCCAAGTGTAAAAAATGCATGTGATAAAATTCAAATTGCTCAGGTCTGAGCCCAGTATGTACCCTGGGAAGAGGAAGGGAGAGTTTAGATTTCTTAGGATTCTGGGGTACAGGAGGTTGATTCTGCCTTTCTCTTGGTTCCTCCTGAATCTCAAACACTATCCTAGTAACGAAATCCCATGGATAAACTGCTAACAATCACACAAATAAAGGTCTATGGTTTCCTGACCTTTGATTGGCAAATTTAATCACTTTTATTTCTGGTAGATCACTCACTCTGCATTGTTTTACTTATGCAATAAAAATACTTAGTGACTTACAGAAGAGTGAGAATATTGATCTAAATGATTAAATATTGAAACAGCTCAGGACCTGGGTGACTTTAGAGGCAAAACCATTTTGAACTTAGGGCTAAAACAGTTCTGTATTTCTCAGAACAGATTATTAGTGACAAATCTGCTTAGAGATAATGAAAACAGACCAACTCTAGAAAGTCTGAACCTCAGAGATCTGCAATGGGAATGAAACCAGAATTACAGCAGAGACATGGGTCATGAAGACAGTCTTGATGATGTCATGGAGGACAATAAAAAATGAGCTGATGGAAACTGAAATATTATCTCCTATCTCTGATGACTCTGCACTTGTTCTGAGAAAATGTCTGAACAATGACATTTAGAAAACTCCATAGATTCCTAACTGATTAACATCAGTGCAGGAGGAAGGAAATTATAAGAGAGGGAAGAGTAGTGCAGTTAAGAAACTGGCTGGAAATTGTTGCAAACTTCAACCAGGTTTTACATGTACATGCAAGAATAAAAAACAAGTTTGTTTTCTCTACCCAAATGTTATAATATATTGAATGTCCATAGATACATAACTGATTGGGGGTGACTCTAGTATGTTTCATTTAAATTTGCTTCATTAAGAAAAATATTTCTAGACAATATATTCCCCCTCTGTCACAAACACCCAGACTTCTCCCCTCCCTAGCAATACAACTCTAAAGCCTTTATTTCTCTCACTCCTTAAACAAATGGGCAAAAAAACAAGAAACTATCATCAATCTATGTACCTCATAAACACACACATACTCAAAAGGATACAAAAATCAGAAACAAAAATATGCACACATAAAAAATATCAATGAAACAAAGAAGCTTAAATAAAGTTATATAAGACAAAAGCTGTCCAAATTGTCATTGTTCAAGTTTTCTTGTTGTTAATTCCTGGTCATGGGTGTAATTAGTATAGCCAGTGATGTGTGATTAATATACCAGTGAGACAAATTGAATTGGGCCAATTTTTCTCCTTTGCTAGTGGTTATAAATTGCAGATAGTTTCTTAGTTAATAGTGGGAGCTCTTGTCCACTTGTAACACTCAGCCCTGAGAACACTTCTGGCTTGAACTTGTGAAAGCCTTGTGCTTGTTACCACGGTCTCTGTGAGTTCATGTGTGCATCAGTCCCGCTGTGAGTGCAGGAAACTGTTTCCTTGGAGTCATTTATCACTTCTCACTCTTAGGATCTTTCCACCTCCTTCGCTGAATTGTTTGCACAATCCTGAGGGTGAGGTTTGATGAAGACTACCCATTTATAGCGTGTGCCCAAATATACATCACTCTCTACATATTGTCCCTTTCTGTCTACGTCAGTTTCCACTTACAGATAAAGAGAATGTTCTCTGCTGATGGCTGATTTAGGCCCTGACTTATGTGTTTATGAGGGCACACGACTAAGATTAATTTTATTGATATGTTTCTTTATGAGAAAATAGCATTTGGTTTCACCTGGGGCCATGGTGTATCTAGACCCAGTTTCTTTGCCTTCTTGGCAGTGTCTGACATGGGTTTCATCTCATGGACAACAATGAAATCCAAACAGAGAATGATCGATTACATCCACAACAATTGCAATAACATATCTCATGGGATGGTAAGCATTATAACTCACAGCCTTTGTATCTAGGTTGGTTATTGCCCTTCTCCTTCTCATGGAAAAATATCTTCAATAGCTATGAATGCCAGTCAGTAGAAGAGAAAACATCTAGTTAAATATCAGATCAACTTCCCAGTGTCCACTGTGATACACAAGTGTTGTCCTCAGCATTATGACCTTATCACCAGTTTGTGGAGAGAACCAAGTGACTTGGCAATAGGCTGAGATATCTCAGAGTTTCCTTAGCAATACTTTCACCAGAGTCTCAGTTTGTGAGTGCTTACTCAGTAAGCCCATCGCCCCATTATGGAATTATTCATTGATGGAGAAATTACAGTAATTTAGAAATTTCTGCTGTGGGAATTTGAGAGAAAGTACAGAGTGAAACAATAGCTTTGAACCACTTGGCTTGAGCACATGACTTCCTTAATCATTTTATAACCAAACACAGTCAGACTAATTTCTAAACATCTTAAAAATGAATGATGGTGTATAACAGGAAGCCCGGGCTCTGAAGTTAGCAGTGAAGAGGAAACCTCAGAGGCTCACAGGAAAGATGTAACTCTCTCCCCATATTAGGAAGGGAAAGAGATGAGAAGCTTCCTGAAATTTTGTATAGATATCAAATGAGGCTGTGTCTCTGTGGTATTCGTTACTAGAGCACAGTAGTATGTGGCAGTGTCTTCAGTGTCCACACTGGTAATCTTCAGAGTTACTCGGTTGTTGGATGTGTCCTTGGAGATTGTGAGCCGGCTCTTCAGGGATGGGGTGTAGTATTTATCATTATTCCACCAAATGTTTGCCAGCCATTCGAGAACCTTCCCTGAGGGCTGGCGGATCCAGCACTTGCTCAGTGAAAACCCAGAGAAAGAGCAGGTCAGACTGAGAGTCTGGAAAGGCTGCAACAGCCCAGGGCCAGACTCCTTCAGGGTAACCTGGGATAGGACATCTGTGGGGGAAAAAGGAGAAGGTAAGGTTGGGACAGAGTGAATTATGGGAATTCATGTAGAAATCTATGGCGCTCACATGCAGGCACAATCAGCAGCAGGAATGAGGAAGCAAACACGGCCATGGTTGTACACCTGTGAGTGCCCAGGCCCAGCTTTGGCTTTTCAACCTATGCTTGGGTGGAGCCAGGAGAGATTTGCATTCAGTCACTGGGATCTCACTCTGAAGGAGGACTTAAATTATGGGTCTCAGGAGGAGCCAGTCTGAGATGAGAAACAGAGGATGCCTCAGGGAAGTTCACCTCATCGTAGAAAGGAACCCACATGAGAAGACCAGGTCCTCAGATCACAACACTTCTGATGAGAACTGTGTGAATGGAGCATGGGAGAATGTTCCATCTGCAGGCTGGCAGTTATGCAGTCTATAATTGCATGGAAGAGAGTTGTATTCATTGCCTTTACTAATCTGTCAATTTCCTGCCTCACTATTTGATATTTCTCTTTATTCCGCATTAGTAGCTTCATGTTGATACTGCTGTCTATTTCTGAAACTTTAATAAACAGCAGCTTTAGAAAAAAATAAACTGTAGCCAGAGACACTGAGCATCCTGGAGAAAGGGAAGGACAGAGAATTGTGAAAGTCACAGCTCACAGGGCCCAGGGATTTCTTCACAGGTTCAGTGATGTTAAAGTCAATGCAGTCTGCTTTTTTCTTGTGAATATTGATGTTTTAAGACCTACAAAGTAAATTATTTGCTTGTCTTTGGTCACAATCACAGTGACTTTGTGATATGATCATGAATGAAAACATGGAAAGTAAGGAGTGAACTTCTGGATTTACATCAAATATGGTTCATTTTTATGAATACACTATCTTCCTATTTAAATTTTTAAAATAAAATTTGAAACATAAAGTTACCAAGATGTATCTGAACCATGAATATGAACTTATAATAAGTTTGTCCTAACACTGTAAAAAGAAACGAAGCCAAAAATGCTGAGTGTGAGCTGAGAGTTTTGTGTTTGTGTTTTTTTAAGGGGAACTGTTATGTTTAGGGGAAGCTAAAAATCCCATAGGAAACAAAATCTTAGCCACCCTCTGCACCTGGTCCCAGGCTGACCCTGAGTTCTATTGTGCAATGTGACTTCTGCTGGAGATGAGCTCTAATGTTCTTCCCGAGCACAGCAGGGAGCGATGTGTTCTATTGTGCAATGTGACTTCTGCTGGAGATGAGCTCTAATGTTCTTCCCGAGCACAGCAGGGAGCGATGTGTGCCTGACCATGGTGACCCTCAGTGTGTTCATCACAACATATGTGGCTGTCACTTCTGCTAACACAGAAGTCAGTCTTGAGGGCAACTCTTCCTTAGATTGGTTTCTGGAGAAGATGAAGCTGAAGAAGTATGAGTTATCTTCTGTGACTCCATGATAACCTCATTGTCCCAAGAGTACAGACTCTTCTCTGGAGCAAACCTGGCCCCAGTATGTATCAGAGTGTGATGGAGTAACCAGGGCCAATGCAGGTAACAACCAGGTCTGTCAGAGCTTCAACAGGCCAAGTGTTGACATCTGAAGTGGTACCTAAGGTCAAGGAGAATTGACCTCTGTCAGTCACACACAGTGACTACTTCTGCAGGTTTCCCCAGAATACCAAAACATCTAACCCGGATGACAACGGCAGAGTCATCTCTGGTATTATAAGTCACAATCTGCCTTTGTAAATAGACATCAACATATGTCCCCATAAACAAAAGCATTCACAGAATGGATTTATATCCGGACATGTCACTGCATAATTTAAAGCAGACCCATGAGTGACCCTTGAATGACAAACAGACGCTGATACTGAGACCCTGTCACCAGGCTCATGAGTTGACCTGATAGTCTTATCTTCCACCCCAGTTTTTCCCCAGTGACTTTAAGCCTGTGTGAGTAGATTGCTGTGCTCAGCCATGTAGGGTGTCTCCAATTTCCCCTGGAGATCAGGAACATATTTTCAATTTGGGAGCCCCTTAATTACAGGTGGGAGTGGACAGAACAGTTTCTCCTGGTGTTTTATCTTGTCAGAGGACATCTGTTGGGCTTCCATTGGAAACTTCAAGCAGCATTTCTAGTTAGCAAGGCTTCTGTATCATAATTGGCCAACAGAAACCACTCTCACCAGAAGTCATACCTAGTGGGGGGTCATCCATATCAGTCACTCAACATCATATGTGTAGGTGGAGGGATTATCTGCTACAGGAACTTGAGTGACTGCTGTCCAGTAAAGAGACAGCTCACAGTTATAATTCTATGGGGACTCCCTAGTGCCAGATCCCACCTGGTTTCTGTGCCTCAATTTATCCAAAACCAAGTGCTCTATAGCACCAGGCTGAACCTCAGGGAGCCCGTGGCTGACAGAGGTGATGGCTGTCACTGCAGATCTGTGCTCTGTGACAGGCTTGAACTGAACACAGGGTACGGGCAAGGCTGTGAATAATAGGACAGGGATTAAATGTTGTATTCCAAACACTCTTTCAATCCTGACATTGAAATGAATCAGATTTTCAAATAAGTTATGTGAAATATAAATGACAGAACAAATCAGCTGTCCTAGAAGAATTGTATTTAGAAAATATCTTTCAGATTTTCCTTTGTATTTTCTTCTATTGTTGAAATAGATATTTTCACACTGTCATGAATGCCATGAAAACCTAAAAGTGGAAGCCAATATGTATAAACAAAAAGACTGTATGATAAAACCAATTAACGAACCAAAACAATGCTCTGATTTAACATTACAAGACAAAGAACCACCAAAGATGCCATGGAGTTGTTTTGTGTTGGGCACCTACTACTCAACATGGACCTATCACTGAGAGGAGTCTGTTTGACCAGTGAGACTATATTACAGATGACTAAATTTCATTTGCAAAGAGCTATCAGAATTTCCACATGACCAAAATATTTCTCCAAAATGTTTATTCAATAGTCTTAGAAGCATACACTCAAATTATCACAAACATGGGGACATTGGGGTCTTTGTTGTAAACTAAAAACTGCTCACTCTCCGAGTCTTGGAGCCAGATTGACCAAGAATCTTGTTAGTATAGTGAGAATGGATTCCTAACCGAAGGCAAACACATCAGTATCTGAAACTCCACAGTAGAAGCTCACAGGAAGGACACTGCCCATCCCTTGGCTCCAGATGTGTGCCTGAGCTCTGAGTTAGAGCACAGAGATAAAACCACACTTATCTAATTCAAGACAAAAGCAGAAGACACCGTGATATATACAGTAATGAAAATAATTTAATTAAAATTTCAATGCTACCACTTCTTAGCCTTATGTCTACAGCCCTCCAGAAGAGGAGAATGGGTTGGACAACACAAGGTGCTTACTGTGACTGAGCCAGTCTCCCCTTCAACTTGGTTCCCTCTGAATTAATAATACTATGGCAGTAATGGGTCTGCCCTAACCACAGAGTGAGGGAAAAGTCCACCTGAGTATCCAGAGCTTCCCCAACACTGATCCTGGTGACCACAGAGCATCATTCTTTCCTCATAGAACTTTCTGTGTTGTGTTCAGTAGGACTAGGTGACATAGTTGTATTAAGAATGTTTGTCAAAGCAGAAGTCATAATTTTTAGAGGCATGATCAATTCCTAGCGTCGTTAATTACTAAATGGATCCCCAAAAAATCAGAAGATGGAGCGGTCAACTAGATAATACAGAAAAAAATCAATTATGTCTGAACCTGGGCTTTATGTGTGCTGAGCGCCCCCTGCTGGCTAAGTGATCCTGGCAGGGAGGTTTTTGTCTGGGCTCACACTGCAGACTCCACACTCGGTCAGCTGTACAGTAATAAGTGGCAGTGTCCTCAGTTCTCAGGTTGTTCATTTGCAGGTAGACCATGCTTTGGGAATCATCTCTGGAAATGGTGAATCTGCCTTTCACTGAATCTGAGTAATAGGTTGCATAATTATAACTTTTAGTGCCTATGCTAGCGACCCGCTCCAGTCCCTTCCCTGGAGCCTGGCGGACCCAAAACATGGCATAGTCAGTGAAGGTGAATCCAGAGGCCGCACAGGAGAGTTTCAGTGACCCTGCAGGCTTCACCAATCCTCCACCAGACTCAAACAGCTGCACCTCACAGTGAACACCTGTAAACCGAGAGGACCCTGATGAAGAAACTGTCACAAAGTCTACAGTCTCTCTCACTCATGTCTCCTCACACACTCAGTATCCCGAGTTATCTACCTTTTAAAAGAGCAACAAAGAAAACCCAGTGTAGCCCCAACCCCATGTTGATTGTTGTGTTTTCAGTGCTGCACACTGATTGGGAAGAAAGGGCTAGAGTCCTCTGCCTGACCTGCGGGGTGAAGGCAGGGATGGTTTTCATGAGCACAGGGAGGCTGTATTTGCGTATCTTCCTGATATATATATTATTCTCTGGTGTGTGAGAGCCCTAGAGGCAGCAGGTAATGGTGCAAATGTCTGAGAGATAATGAAAAGTGATGACCATGATTTCATTAAAATATTATTCATTTTTTTTGGAAAAAGCTTCCATATCCTAAATTTAAATTTTCCCTCTTTTTCATGTAGTCTTTACTGATTTTCTTACCAGATATTATACAATTAGTTCATAGATGTTTTAAAAATTAAAAATTACAATTTGATAATTCAAGAGGAACTAATGGAAAGATCAATGATTGATGTTTACATTAAATTACTGTAATGAAACTGGGATAGGGACAGCATTGTGAAAATTTTCCATTCATACTTATTAAATAAACAGTAATAGTACTGAGGCCACTCCTTGTGAAATACTAAACATATCACAAACTGCTTTACATGCATGCTACATGATTGTGTTTGATGTGTGTTAGTCAACAACTTTGAATTTTGTGCCATTAATTTTCCTCAAACTAAATATAGATTTCTATTTGTGGTTACCACAGGAAGGAAAGGAGTCTGTTACATGGTCTGCAGTGCCATGATTTTAATGCATTCCCGTATATCCTGAGTATCTAGGACTTTCTTAGTGTCTGTGGGATGAGTCTCAAGGGGCCATTGGATAGCCACCCCTGTATTAGAAAGGAGAGTTGGGAAGTAATTGTTTAATTGCTTTATTAATTCATTCATTAGAGAAACTTTGGTGTGCCTAAGAGTTCTTATGGACTATGACATTGTTGTTTCTGTGGCATTTGTAGAAATGAGCTGCATTTAAAGCAACTAAATTCAGTGAGCTGTTGATCTGAAGTCATTTCTGCTTTGAGTCCTTTGATGACCAAATCATGGCTCTGACAGGTTTCTCTCAGTCAGCCCTGTTATGTGTAGATAACCCAAGGAAGAAACTCCAGACAGAGGCGGTGACCTCCTTGCTGTTCCTCCTTTGCATCTGTCCCACAGACTCCACCACACAGCAAGTCTCAACAGAAACAAGAAAATTAAAATAGCTTCCTATGAAATACCAGACCAACATGGAATAAAGTCGATATCAACAACTACAGAGAAACAGAAGGCTACAAACTCCTGTAAACTAAACAACTTTCTCCTGAATAACAGCTGGGTCAAGGAAGAAAGAAAAAAGAAACAAATGAAAAACCTCCTAGCCTTCAATGACAATGAATGCACAAGATATCCAAACACTGGGACACTATGAAAGGAGTGACAAGAGGAAAGTTCACATCACTTCTTGCCTGCATAAAGAAATTGGACAATTCTCATACAACAGACTTTACTGAAAACCACAGAGCATGAGTGGGTTTGACCTAGGGTCTCTGCATTTATGTGCCAGATGTGTAGTATTTTGTCTTCTTGTGGGACTCCTAAAAGTGGGAGCAAGGGCTGTCTGTGAATCTTCTGCTGACTTTGTGAACCTTTTCTTCATACTGAGTTGTGTCATCAACTTGACATGTCATGTATTGTTGATATCCATGGGAGGCACGCCCTCCACCAATGAGAAATGGAGGAGTGGATGGGGAGTCAGAGGGAAATGGGCATGATTCTTGGAGGAGTGGAAAGAAGTAAAGCAGCAATGTGTTAAATAAATTAATAAATAAAAATAAATGCATACGTATTTTATAAGGTCATATGAAATAAGGATCTTGAAACATAAGTTATCATATATCCTTAGAGGATATAGAATCCATAAGGCACAACTAATCAAAGCAGGTATTCTGCAAGTAATCAAAAGTCGACTATGGACTAAGAGAAACATAAATTAGGAAGCTATTACAAAACAAAAGGTCTGGATGATCAACAGTTCATAGATCCATAGTTTTGTATTTCAGATTTTCTTTAGTGGAGGGAACAAGTTTTTGTTCAGATTTTGGTGTGTTTTTATGGATCTGATGGTGCATTATTGTTATCAAAATAATAGATTTAAGAAAATTGTATGGAAAATTAGTGATGGTGATGAGCTTCTCATTTAGTTATTAGTGTTGTCCCAGTGCTTGTTCTGATCATGCTCTATGTTATATGAGATATGTGCCTGCAGAAAGATGAGTGGAAAGAACGTGGATGAGATTTCTGTTTATATTAACTTCTGAGTCTTTGAAAAGAGGTAAATGTATGGTGGACAGTGCAGAAGACCTGAGAGAGTAATTGAAGGCCACTGTGCTGGGTACATGAAAACTCCCAATGAGGGAATGCTCACAGAGGCCCCATAGGTGATGAGAACACTATGAGGTATTGCATTGCTCTCACTTCCCCACAATAACTCCATAGACCAGTCTTGTTTCTGAGAAAGAATTGTAAAACGGAGTAGATTGTAAGAGCCAGAAACAGAGGATAACTCCAAGGAACCAATGTATTCTAGAGAAATCAGGATTGATTGATTGATGCACATGGGAACTCAGATACTGTGAAAGCCTGCACAGGGCCTGAGCCAAGTCCAGCCAGATGCGGTCCCAGTGTTGAGAGAGGGACATGGACACAGACTCTCATCTCTAACCACGAAGTTTCTACAACTGACACTGCTTGCAAAGGAAAAACTGTTGTTCTCCAGTGGAATCCCTTTGGGCATATTAACCCATCTAAGGGTGGACACAGGTGCAGCAGTAGACAATCAATGGAAATGATCTCTATGGTGATTTTTTAGATATTGTGTCTCATATCACATTGTTTGAGCATTTCCCTTTCATCTCACTGCTCTTTTGCCCATATCTCATGGTTGCACAGTTGTGTGTTTTTTCGAGGTTTGTTTGCATGGTTTCCTTTTTTTCTTAGTTTTTTAAAGCCTTTTATTTTGATCCTTCTTTTTTTATTCTCATACTCTCTACAAAGAGAAAGGAACAGTGTGATATTCAGTGAATGGAGAGGTAGGAATTATACAGAAGGATATGGAAAAAGACGGCCAATGACCAGAATAACCTGGATTAATTTTCTTCAGATATATCATAAAAAGTAAATAAAAACTGATTAAAACAAAGAATATACAAATCTGTGAAGTGTTTACCAAAGAATCTTCACTGTGTTGGAGCATGGAAATATCACATCTCAATACCAACAGGTGCAAGTCAGTTAAAAGACTATAAGAAAGGAAACCACAGAGGATGCAGGGTGCCATCCACAATAATCTCATCTCTACTTGGGATTCTTGGTTTCACTGTGCCCCCTGTTGTTTCTGAGCTCCCTTGCAGGTTGTTTTGTCATTGCTTACAATGGAGCTGCACTGTCTGTCTTGATCAGGAACACATCCCTGAAACTTCAGTGCTCACAGAGCTCAGCTGCAGGGATAATAAATGGCTTTGTTTAATGGGAGATGCTGACTGGATGTTTCAGAGACGGATTTTATGTTGTGTCAATATTACTGCCAATATCACTCTCAAAGCCAGGCTTTTCACAGGTGTGGTAGGATCTAGCTGTAGCAGTTCCCAATAAAATAATATGACAAAGGTATAGAGCAGGGTCTTTGCTGATTTCATCAGACTGTACCTGGTGAAGAGCACCTGAGGTCAGAGACACACAGTAAGTCTTCAGGTCAGCTGTAGTCCCCACATATGTGTCTGACACATTCAGATATAGGAGTCAAGGTGAGGAGGAGGAGGCAGCACCTTAGGACTCACAGATCAGTGAACAACTCTAAAAAATGGTTCACTAAGAAGGAAGTGGAAACCAAGCAAATTTACACTGTAAGTTAATCTATATCCTGAACTCCAGTTGGGGGAGAAGAGGAGAGTACTTTGCCAATATTCCTCATGGGTGGGAGTACATGTCATTAGACAACGCTCTCTCTCTCTCTCTCTCTCTCTCTCTCTCTCTCTCTCTCTTTACAGTATTTACAATACATGGGTAGATGGAGCCTCAGCTGGACATCTCTCATAACTAAATGAAGCCTCCAAATCTGGGAATGGGTTATGTCTAATTGAGTAATTGTTCTAGGCCCTGCCCCAAATGATAGGACAGACTTTGATGGTCCCCTGTGCAAGGCCTCACTATCCCTGGGAAGCGGGTTGGGGTGGGTTGGTTGGTCAGTGGGCAGCATGGAAGGAGGGGAGGGCAAGGGAATGGGGGAACTGATATATAAATAGGAGTGATTCTAAAATTTAAAACAATATTTAAAATAAAAGACATTGAGATTGCCAAGTATCACAGCACTTATCCTTAACCAAATGCTCTATAGAATATGCCACCACCAATGGACTGTGAGAGTTGATGCTGTATCAGAGTAGCTCCATGTTCTGTAAAGGCTTTAGTGTGTAGATCAGGGCACTAAGGCTTGCAAAGCAGACAATATGAGACCAGAGATCAATGCATAGAGTCAGAACCTATCTTCATTTAACATGTACATGCATCTGCCTATTGTGTGAGATTTGTGTAAAATTATTTAATGGCACTTTTAACAAATTTAGAAGAATTACACTGGCATGGAAGTACCTAATAATAAAAATACTCTTACAGTCTAAGAGGCTAATGACTTTGCTGGTGCCCCAGCCAGAATGAAGAATATACATTGAGGTCATTTAGGAGTTAAGACTGATATAGAACTATATATATTGAGCCTGTTCCTTTAACTTTCCATTAAGAGAAGAACGTAACTACCAACCAAACTTGCTTTGAATTTCCCAAGTTAGCAACTGACACAAAGTAATATAATGCACAGTTCTAAACTTAAGTGATGTACTCTTCCATGCTCCTGTATCAAGAGTAACTATTGCATGTGTGGTGTTATATGGGCTGTGACAATCATTTGATGAAAACACAAAACATATGTTTAAATAAATCTTATAAAATGAATGCCCAGAATACTGGAAGAAAACAGAGAGATATTGATGGATGAACAACGATGATTGTAGCACAAAAAGAAGAGTGAGGGAGAGAGAGAGACAGAAACAGAAACACAGACAGAGGAGACAGGAGGAGAAATGGAGATGGAGAGAGATTTAGACTTATATAAGACAGTTACAAGAACAAAAGAAGACCAAGGGGTGTGATTTAGAGAACTCAAATCTGGACTTTCTCTTGGTTAAATGACACCAAAAGGAAGTCTTGGATTTCTTTCCTTGATGTGCTGTGGAAGGATTTATAGTGGAAAATTACCAATATGAAGCCAAGTAGAAATATAAGGGTA
Organism: Cricetulus griseus; assembly: GCF_003668045.3. Classification (NCBI taxonomy): domain Eukaryota; kingdom Metazoa; phylum Chordata; class Mammalia; order Rodentia; family Cricetidae; genus Cricetulus; species Cricetulus griseus. Next base: position 176,950,477 of record NC_048598.1, on the reverse strand, counting down.
TTTAATAGGGAAAAGCCTTACTTACAGAGCAACCTAGGCAGCTGCGTGGCAGCAGTCTGTACGCAAACTGACAGGGGTGAAAACTCAGCCAACTCAAACTCTTACTCTACATCACCCTGACTATGCCCTCGCAGGCGTGGTCAGGCAAACCTGTAGCCAGCCCCTAAGCAGGCAAGGATACAGGTTCCCCTACAAGGATTATTGCTGAGTCTGAGTTTATTTTGGATGTGTTTGAATGTATGCATTTTAGAATCGTGTGAGCAATCACTAATGAATTGAATCTACTCATTTGGTGCCATGAGTTGCTAGCATTTAATGTATTAATGTGATATTTTGGAGCTATCAGTTTTAGGGAAGGTTAGACTCAACTCATGAGAGGGAAGATCCCTTGCTGAAATGCCTGTTATCAAAAGCAAAAGGAGCCTGGACATCTCCCAAAAGTTCCTCCATTGTCTGCCTGGGTGGTTGAGAGGTCCTGAAGTGTAGAGGAACCTGTAGCCACGCCTGCTTAGGGGCTGGTTACAGGTTCCCCTAATCTGAAGAAAAGGGAAATTTACACTTCTTAGGTCAATGGCACCAATAGGTGGATCTATGCCCTGAGAGCACCCCGGTTCAATGTATTTTTTCTCTTCCTCTGTCTAATTGAGTTTGATTTTACCTATGATCACATCACAAAGAAAGAATAGGACTTTCCATGAATCACATCACAGCACTGCCTTCTCATTTGATCTCAAAATGTTCTCACTGCAGGAAATCATCAGACTCTGCAGTATTTGCATTTGCATAGCAGATAAAAATCTCTAACATTTAAGAGATACTCATGTCGAAATGAATTCCCACAGTTTGTCCTATTTGTTTTATAAAATCAAAAGTATGTCAGTGGTAGTGGTCCCTTGTAAAGAGCTGATCAAAATGTGATGCCCTGTAGGAGAATTCTTTTTTTAAATTTATTTGAATTAGAAACAAGATTGTTTTACATGTCAATCCCAGTTCCCTCTCCCTGCCCTCCTCTCCTACCACCCCCAACAACTAATACCCTACCTATCACATACCCTTTCTGCTCCACAGGGAGGATGAGACCATCCATAGAGGGTCTTCAGAGTCTTTCATATCCTTTCAGATAGGGCCTAGGCCCACACCTGTGTGTCTTGGCTCAGGGAGTATCTCTCTATGTGGAGTGGACTCCCAAAGTCCACACCTATGCTAGGGATGAGTACTGATCTACTACAGGAGGCCCCATGGATTTCTGAGGTCTCCTCACTGACATCCAGGTTCCTGGGGTCTGATTCAGTCCCTTGCTGATTTCCCAGCTATCAGCCTAGGGACCAAGAGCCCCCCCACTGTTGTTCAGGTCAGCTGGTTCTGTGGGTTTCACCAGCCTGGGCTGGACCCCTTTGCTCATCATTAGTCCTTCTCTGCAACTGGATTCCAGATCAGTTCAGTGCTTAGCTGTGGGTGTCTGCTTCTACTTCCACCATCTGTTGGATGAGTGCTAACAGGTGGCATATAAGTCAGTCATCAATCTCATTATCAGGGGAGGGCATTTAAGGTATCCTCTCCTCTGTTGCTTAGATTGTTAGTAGTTGTCATTGTTGTAGATCTCCAGTCCTTTCCCTAGAGCCTGATTTCTCTTTAAACCTAAAGTGTATCTCCCTCTATTATGGTATCTATTATCTTGTTTTTCTTCTATTCTTCCCCCGACTCTTTCTGCTCCCTCGTGTCCTCCTCACCCCTCCACTTCTCCCCTTCTCATTCTCCTAGCTCCCTCTCCTCTCCCCGCCCCATGCTCATAATTTGCTCAGGAGATCTTGTCCCTTTCCCTTTCTCAGGAGGACCATGTATGTCTCTCTTAGAGTCCTCCTTGTTACCTAGCTTCTCTGGCAGTGTGGATTGTGGGCTGGTATTCCTTTACTCTATGTCTAAGAATCATATATGAGTGAGTACATACCATGTTTGTCTTTTTGTGATTGGGTTACCTAGCTCAGAATGGTTTCTTTTAGTTCCATCCATTTGCCTTCGAATTTCAAGTTTCCATTGTTTTTATTCTACTGTGTCGTACTCCATTGTGTAACTATACCTCATGTTTTCTATCCATTCTTCAGTTTAGGGGCATCTAGGATGGTCCTGTAGGAGCATTCTTAATCAGCATTACTTTATCCCCAGCGGTCCTTCTGAAAAGCTGAACAGGACACTGTAGGATCTGAGGAGTAAACAGAGTAACAGACACTCAGAATGAGGGTATCTGTGTAAGTCACCAGGGAAATCTTCTCTGTTATCTCAGTCCCAGGGCAGCTTTGTGCTAATCCAGGTTTTCTGACACTCAGGATTGTGGTTGCAACACTGTGTGTCTTGCACAGTAATAGACTGCAGAGTCCTCAGATGTCAGGCTGCTGAGCTCCATGTAGGCTGTGCTGGAGGATTTGTCTGCAGTCAGTGTGGCCTTGCCCTGGAACTTCTGATTATACTTTGTATTACCATTATAAGGATAAACATATCCAATCCACTCCAGGCCCTGTCCAGGCTTCTGCTTCACCCAGTGCATAGTATATTCAGTGAAGGTGTAGCCAGAAGTCTTGCAGGACACCTTCACTGAGGCACCAGGCTTCCTCATCTCAGCCCCAGACTGCTGCAGCTGGACTTGGCAGTGGACACTTGTGGAGAGAATGGTAGAATGGATGTCACTGTCACCTAAGTGCATGACCCTTCTCACGGCTAGAACTTGGAACCCTCACCTGTAGCTGCTGTCACCAGGAAGAGGATGATCCAGCTCCATCCCATGGTGAGGACCTGTGTGCACAGTGACTGTGGAGAAGACACCGATCGTGTGTAGTTGGTGGTGTGGACATCCTTGTATTTACCACCATAGACTCACATGATTTGCATATTCATGAGCAGGGTGCTTCTTAGATAAGGACCAAGTCCAGCTGGAGCAGAAGGAGGTAGAGGACACCTGGGTCAAGCAGCAGGATGCTGAGGTCCAAATCGTCATCCTGTCTGAGGAAGCAGTCATTCCTGAGACCTGTGCAGATCCTGTGGATATAACATCAAGGCCTAATCCCTCAATTTACAAATACAATCCCAACCTGAGAAATTATTTCATTTCCCTGACAAATTCACAGGTGTTGGTAGTGATGAGGAAAATTATTAATGGAAATTACAAAACCTCCTAAATTGGGAGAAATTTCACTCTTTCATCTGTAAGATATTAATATTTTATTTTTGAGCATGTTACAGGTGGCTGTTACTGGTGAATTTTTTCTTTTTCTAAATGCCTTTCTTCTTGTATATTCTTTTGCTTTCAATAAAAAAGGCTTTAGGGCTCTGGTAGGAATATGGAAAATATCTGAGAGGATTGGGCATATAATTTCATCAGAATATTTTTCATGAAAAAAAGTTTTAAAATAATCCAAAATAAATAAATATTTTTAAAAACTGAGAAAATACAAATCTGTGCAAAAGTTAACAATGAATTTTTACTGTGTTTGAAAATTCTTGTATTCACATATCAAGTGTATCAGGTGTTGTTCAGCTAATAGTCTTTAAGAAGGGAATCCACAGGGTCTCTGGAGTCCCTCCAATCATCATCTGATTTCCATCCTAGTGATTAATATCTCCATTGTGCCTCTTGCTGTCCTTACAATTTTTATACTCTTATCATTCTGATTTTAAAAATAATAAACTTGTCACAGTCTCAGTCATGCTGTAGCCTCTCCATCCTGGCCTGTTTAAAACTCAGTTCTCACTGACCATAAACAGGAGACCCTGGCTGGTGCTTTTAAGGTTTGTATCAACTGGACTCATATTTGCCCAAATAAAAGCAGAAACAGGCACATTCATTAGATATTGCTGAAGAATGTGTGTCTTTTATTCAGTATATCTAAGACATATTGAGTAAATAATCTACAGACTCCCCTATAAAGAGTCTGCCCAATCTCCAGGTTCACTATGATCGCCCTATGTCACTGGCTGCCATGTGGCCTGACCTCTCCCTGGTGTCAGGGAACAAACAGTGGATATCTTGGTTTTCACCTTCACACTGAACTGTTCAATGAGTTGTGATTACCTTGAACTCAGTATTCCCACATTCTACAGTCTGTTTCTTCACCAAAACTTCTTAACACATGGATGAGGTCACTATCATAGTATCCAGAGAAGTCTAAGGCCTCGAAAAGTAGACTTTCTTTTCATTTTCCAGATTCTTCGAAACAGTAATCCTTAACCCTGAACCAACACCAACCATCACTTCTCCAACTGATCTTCTCTAACTCACAGGTAAACACTCCAGCTCTCTTACCTTCAGCTGCATCAGAGATCACAACAGTGAGAATGCAGGAAATGAGAACAGGAAAACAATAGCAGAAAACTGTGATGAGGACCTCTGTGGCCAATGGAAGGGAGTTAGAGAGAGACTGTAGGTGACATCATCTGGCATGAGCCCAACAATTAATGCAGATCGCAATGGAGTCAGAACTAGTGTGAAAAACAGATTGCTTATTAGGAAGTACTCAGACTACGGAGCCAGTCCTTTACCACAAGGCAGGAGAGGGAACAGAGAGCAGCATGCATGTGACCCTCATATTTAAAGCCTTGCTACATCACTCTGACCATGCCCAAGTGTGTGTGGTCAGCATCACCTGTGCTAGCCTTCAAGCAGGTGTGGCCAGCATTTCCCCCTATACCCATTGGTCACTCAGACATTTCCACAAGCTGAAGGTACAGAAAACACCTTCAAAGGCATCACTACATGGGACACTGAGTCAGAAAGTAATCTTTACAAGGATGCAAATCTCAAACAATAACTGTGTGAAAAATAATAACCATGTGTGCCCTATTACAGACACTCACATGTTGGAAGCCTGAAACATAGACCACTTGTTCCACCAACTGTGTAAAATAACATTAATCATGGAAGCTCTGGCTACTCCTCAACCTGTGATAAAATAAAGAGAATGGTTTTCAGATGATTTAGAATTCCCTTAGATTTCCAATTGAGCTAATAACCATCACCAACTGTTAGAATTACAGACACATTGAAAAATATGGAAAGGTTTATTCATAAAATGTTTATTTCATCAGATACAATGTGACAAATGGATGCTTTGGATTCCCCATAGGTAAAAACTGATACACTTATTAGAAACTAAACAAACAGTAGTTAATAGAATATGATATTGCGGGAGCCTCCAAAGGATTGTTAGAGCAGGAAGGGGAAGCCACTTATTCCAACATCTAAATAGCTGTAAGCCTGTTTGTGAGGAAATCATGGGACAGTCCCCAACCTCCTATACTCCAAGGGATGTCTGCTAGTTCCCAGCAGCCTCAGTAGTACTTCATTGTCTCTACTGGTCTTGAGCACAGGGAGGATTGTGTCTGTGTTCACACTCAAATTTCCTTCCAGTGTCTTTGCAAACTGAGACATAGAAGGTGGTTCAGATTTTAATTATTGGCTCTTGGAGATATCCCCATTAATACTGGTTTCAATTAGAAGCCATGTCTCAAAAAAATAATACTATAATACCTGTAGATCTTGACTTGGCTGATTGGATGTGTATCCATTTCTTCATTCCTGCAAATCTCATATTTGTGTCTTGTTTATTTATTCCTGATTTTGGGGCTATGAGTATTTGACATATAGATTCTCATAGCCATGTTGAGGCAGCTGCCAACTACAGACTGTAAAGGCTCCAAGAAATACATACAGTGCATCCTTGTCTGTGATTCTATGAGAACTTCAGGGATATTGTCCAGACTATACCTCCTCTTACTTGGAGCAAGTGAGTAAATGGAGGGAAGGCTTAAGGTTCTTCACATTCATGGCATTGTCAGTCTGCCTCTCTGTTGCCTGCTTGTGGATCAAACCATCAGACATCAATGTCTGCTCCAGCCACTCAGCCTTTAGTTTGAAACCATGGACTATATGATTGGAAACCATAATCCCAACTAAGTTCTTTCTCTCTTTACATGTTTCCTTCATCACAGTTGGTCTTGCTGTTTTATCTCAGCCACAGAAAATTTACTAAGACAAACTTTCTCAGTTTTTTGCACAGTGAGAGGAACTTCTCAGAGGACATAGCTGGAATTTCTGTGGCTCTTAGAGAAATGATCTGGCTCTGTCACTGCTAATGTGACTCCCACAGACCCAAAGTGATCTCTGTTAGATTTACATAAAATGCCCAATTGTGTGTGAGAGATTTTCTAGGTGAGTAGATCTCACTTCTCATGAACATTATCATGTGATCAGATGCAGATTTTCTATGCCATCCTGTTGGTGTGATCCCATATTCAGGTCAATTAGAAGACAATAAACCATCCTTGGAATGCCATCTCCACACAGACACTGAACTAACTTTTCTGAAGGACAAGTTTACACAAAACACAAAATGAGCAGAGATGAAATTCATGTAGAAATAAACTAAAATCACAGCTGGATCAAGTCTGAACCTGATGTGTACCATTGTCAGGAGGAGGGGAGGGGAAGTTTGAGTCTTGGGAGCATTTGTGCACCTGTAATGGGCCCTGTCTTACCCTTGATTTCCCCTTAAATATAAATGCTACTCTAATAAAGAAATCTGACTGAGGATCTGCTTGAATCTGAGAAAAAAAAAGACACAGGAACATCCATGTTTCTTATATAACAGCAGAAACACAGGAGATGTATTGAGGACAATAGTCACCCACAGCACAAATATTTAGAGAGACTTTCTTGGGAACTAGAAGATGAAAGGAGCCTAAGCTGCTGAGAAGATTGCTCAGTTATGCCTTCATAGTCTGTGGGATGAACCTGTGTTCTGTGTGTGCTGTTCCCCCCCTGGTGGCCGTGAGCGGCCTCACAGTGAGGTTTATGTCTGGGTTCACACTGAGATCACTCACTGTGTCTCTAGCACAGTAATAAGTGGCGGTGTCCTCAGACTTCACACTGTTCATTTGCAGGTACAGAGTGTTCTTGGCATTGTCTCTGGAGATGGTGAACCGGCCCTTCACTGATGATGCATAATTTGTGGTACTGCCACTTGTACTAATATCTCCAACCCACTCCAGCCCTTTGCCAGGAGCCTGGCGGACCCAGCTCATCCAGTAGCTACTGAAAGTGAATCCAGAGGCTGCACAGGAGAGTTTCAGGGATCCCCCAGGCTTCACCAGGCCACCCCCAGACTCCACCAGCTTCACTTCACACTGAACACCTGAAAACACACAAAAAATCCTGGTCAAGAAATCATCACACATGTCCATTGTCCCTCAGATTAATGTCCACTCACACAGTCAGCATCTACTGCTCTCCATAAATTACCTTTTAAAAGAGCAACAAGGAAAATGCAGCTCAGTCCCAACTCCATGCTGGTCCCTGAGTGAAGTCTTGGCATCCACAGCTGAGCTCCTCTCTCTGAGCTGTAAGGTCAGGCCTGGGCTGCTTTTCATGAGCAGAGAGAGGTCCCATTTGCATGTCTTCCTGCTTTATAGCAAGCGCTGTAGTGGAGCCTGGAGATGGCAGGTCCTGTGTTATTTGTTAATGTGCTGGAGGAATCAGAACCTGATGTTAATGTTGGGGAAGATGATATTACATTATATCATTTTCACATCGTCTCCTATTATCTCTTTTTCTATAAAGACTCATTTTCATGCTCATTTCAACTCAATTCTCTATGTCTGGGATTACAAACCTCAGTAATATTGTTTTGAGATGCTCATTTCCGTAGGAGTTGGCACTGCTGTGTGGACGTCATCCTTGATGTACATAAAATTCCCTGCATAGCTATAGCTTTGAGAGCAGCTGCTTCCTGAGGTTGGAAACTCCCTTTCTGTATGGAGGTCATGTGACATGCCTGAATTCCAGTGTTCAGATAATCATATGCATGAGCCTTTTCCAGTCAGCCTGTGTATTTCTTGTTTGATCATCTAATTCAGTTTTCCTTTGCTGCACGTTTACCTATTTGTCCATAGAAATCAGGAGTGACTGAGAAGCTGAACTTCAAGGGGAACTGAGCTTAACTTCTGTGTCTGCAGGTGGCCCTGTCAGAGGAGCAGCAGGTGGCAAGTGACCACCAGCTGTCACCTCACTAGGAGGTGAAGCCCAGATGGATGAATCTCTGGCAAAACCTGGAGGCCACAGACTCCAGAAAGTCTTTTGCTTCTGCTGTTCCTTTTCATTTTTTCTGCTGCCATCTTTCTCTGGTATCTTGAATGGTGTGAATGGGTGTGGGGAGATCCCCACTGCCTGTAATACAGTGTGTTCTCATGTGGAAACATCCCATTCTACTGGACATTTTTACCTGTGCATTATTGTGAAGATGATTTCTTCTTAAGCTGTACTGTCTAATTGCTAATAATAAACTTAGTTTAAATATTCTTTTGATAATGAAAAATAAATACAAGGAAGTGCCACACAGCTAGGGCTTATGAGTTTCACCTCCATGGCTACATAGACTGTAGTTCAGGTTAATGAATAAGGAAAACAATTGAGTCCCTGAAGCCAGGCTGTCTGAAATTCTTTCAATCTTAATGTTGAAAGATTCATTCACAGGTTTTGGTGTGCATCAAAGCTGCAAACAAGCCTGAACATAACTACAGGTTGGATTAGATGATTTGATAATAGCTTTGAGATGAAATGTCCCAGAATATAAATAAGTTCACAAGGATTTATAACATAGTTGAGTTATACATTCATTAGGTTAAGGTCACAAATACGAAGCAGCCTCCTTTTTATTAGCTGACATGCTTTTATGTTCAGGAGGGTTAATGACCAAAGATGATGATATAAAATGACCAAAGATCTCTGATATAAAAGTGATGATGGTTTTCATGTATAAATTTAGATTTTTAATTCTTTTAAGATTTCTTATGAGATTACCTTTCAAGATAAAGAATTAAATGATTGATCCTTTCCTTGTAGCCACAAATTGCAGTCTGCCACTTAAAGAACAGCCTGAGAAGAATACCTTGTTTGCTTATGCTGCTAATCTATAACAGGTTGCTTGGGTATGGTTGTCCATGGCTTATATTGACAATTTTCTTCTCATCTGTAATATTTAAAATGTCTAATCATATAAGATATATGGAAAATATACTGTTCTACTTGCTTATATTCATTGTAATTATTCTCTTGAAAATCTGAGTGTAACCATATTGTAATTTTTATATTGCTTGAAAGATTTTGCTTGGGTATAAACCCTGTAAGGGAAAATAAGAATCAGGAGGCAGAAAACATTAAAAGAGAAAGAAAGGACATTTCTGCATAGAAATGAGACAAGAGAATAGAACTCAGAAAAAGCATAAAGAAGGAAACAAACCATCCATAGAGTGTGCAAGTCTTTCCCTTTAACCCCACAGTTAAAATGCCAAAGACCCTGACTCCATGGATTCTGTTTGAGCCATTGTACCATATTTTCTTCTTCTGTTTTTCTACGGACAGACATCTACAATGTTTTTAATTCTGTCTATTATGACTAGAACAGCAATGATTAAGGCTGAGTAAGTGTCTCTAGTAAGGAGCAGAGTCCTTTGAGTTCATAGCCAAGAGTGGTAATTTTGGATGGTGGGATAGATCTATTCCCAGCCTCCTGTGGAAAAGCCACACTGATTCCCACATGGCTGTACACAGTGGGTGACTTGGCAGTCTGGGGTGTTTGGACTTTAAAATGACTCCCCCAGCAGACACCAGATAAGTCTTAAAGTCATGTCTTTACAGTCACTATCAGATGCCTTCCTGGTACATCAGAGAATTCCATTGAGTTGGGGGCCAGGAGTGGAAGAATCTCCTGGCTTCTGGTCATTCCCTGTGCCCCAGTTGGAGGAAGAGAGGAGAGTACTTTATACAATCTTCGCTGTGTCAAGTAGTATTTTAAATTCAGCATGGATTTGCATAATCTCTAACATAGAATTGGCCTGGGGATTAATGTCTGCCATGAAGAATTAAGCACATATTTCTCCCATGTTAAGGACATGAACCTTGTACTTGTCATGGGGGGTGATGGGGGAGGTCCTTCTGTATATATGTTTGTCTTATTGGTTGATAAATAAAGCACTGTTGGCCAATAGTGAAGCAAGTTAGGCGGGACTAGGAGAGAAGGAGGATTCTGGGCAACATTTTAAAGAAGAGAGTCACAATGTGATCTCAGGAAGAGCAGACTCATAAGGCCAGCATCCTAGGTAAGATAAGTCCTTATAAAAATATATAGATTAGTAGTTATGGTTGATAATTAAGATTGAGAGAGCAAATAAGAAATCCTAGTCATTGGGCAGAAGCATTGTAAGTAATAAAGGACTCTGTGTGTTATTTGGGTCCTAAGCAGCAGCAAAATGCAGCAAGTTGGAGGTAAGAGTTATCGTTACTGGGGGGTATACAATTCAGGGACATGCAAATTAATGTTATGAGATATGGGACATCAAACTGAATCCAATACTTGAGATGACTAAGCACCCTTGGTCTCCATGCTTGTTACTCACACACTTGTTGAAAACCAAATACTCCATAGAATGAGGATGAGGAGCTGGTATCCAATGACTGTAGAGTTGATGCCATAGCAATGTATGTCCATGTTTTGTAGAGACTTGTACTGTAGAGCTGGGTACTTGGACTGAAAAAGCAATAACTGTGTCAGCCAAGAGTAAAGTATAATCTCAGAATCTACCTCCAATAGCATGCACATGCCTCCAGTTGATAAATGTGATCTGTGAAAATAATTAAATAATGCATGTGTCCAATTTATAGGAATCGTACTAACAAGGCAGTGCATTCTGATGTAAATATGTCTTTCGTTCTAAGGTATGGGAACTTGTGCAGGCCACATGGTGAGAGTCAACAACATACCTTGGGGTCACTGAAGACTTAAGACTATGAAAGGAGTTTTTATTTGCACAGATGTTGGTGATTTGGAATTGACAGGTCAACTGTGTTATACTTTATTCTCAGCTCTTGCTCCAAAACTTCTCATCACTCAAAATTCCTATATATTTTCTGTAGGGGAACCTGTAGCCAGGCCTTCGAGGGCATGGTCAGGGTGACATAGAGTTAGAGTTTCAGTTTGCTGGGTTTCGCTTTCAGTTTTCACTGTTCCATCTGGCTAGGTCGCTATGTAAGGCTTTTCCCTATCAAATACCCTTACATTTCTACCTGACTCCATATTGGTAATTTCCCACTTTAATTGTCATCGTAATTCATCGTAACAGTTTTGTAATTTATTGTTTTATTAAAGAAAAACTGTGTCAGCTGGACATTGGTCGCACACACCTTTAATCACAGCACTCAGGAGGCAGAAGCAGGCAGATCTCTGTGACTTCGAGGCCAGCCTTGTCTACAGAGGTAGTGCCAGGAAAGACTCCAAAGACACACAGAGAAAACCTGTCTCGAAACCCCCCACCCCGAAGAAAAGAAAAGAAAAGAAAAGAAAAGAAAAACTGTGTCATTGCAGGCAGTCAGTGGTGAAGATTTCCTAAGGATATGGTTTACTCTTGAGGATTCTAAGCAACACCCCTTACTTAGATGTCCTTTGAAAAGTTGGCAAAAGTAATATATGCCTTTGAAGAGGAAACAAACAGAGAAACTCTGAACAAGTCCCCAGGCTGATCTTCTCTGTATGTCAGTCCCAGGGCAGCTTCCTGCTCCTCCAGGTTTCTGACACACTCAGGATGTGGTTGTAACACTGTGTGTAGCACAGTAATAGACTGCAGAGTCCTCAGATGTCAGGCTGCTGAGCTCCATGTAGGCTGTGCTGGAGGATGTGTCTGCAGGTATTGTGGCCTTGCCCTGGAACTTCTGATTGTAGTCAGTATCCCCATTTCAGGATCAATATCTCCAACCCACTCCAGTCCCTGTCCAGGCCTCTGCTTCACCCAGCTAACATAGTAGTCCATGAAGGTGATGTCAGAAGCTTTGCAGGACAACTTCACTGAGAATCCAGGCTTCACCAGCTGAGGAAAAGACTGCTGCAGCTCAACCTGGGAGTAGACACCTGTGGAGAAAAGGCAGAGTGGATATCTTTGTCTCCTCAGTCCCTGTTGCTTCTTCAGCATTGGAACTGGAAATACCCTGACCTGTGGTTAGTGACACAGAGAAGACGATGATCCAGCTCCATCCCATGGTGAGGACCTGTGTGCTCAGTGACTGTGGAGAGGACACTGCTCATATGTTGTTGGTGGTGTGGACATCCCTGTATTTACCACTATAGACTCACCTAATTTACATATTCATGAGCAGGGTAGTTCTTAGATAAGGCCTATTCCTGGTGGAGAAGAAGACAGAGGAAACCTGTGTCAGGCAGCAGGATCTTGAGTTTCAAATCCTAATCCTCTCTGAGCATTTGTACAGCATCCTTCTTCCCTGGGCTCTCTGAAGATGCTAAGGAAGTAACATCAGGACCTAAAATCTCAATAGATTTCAGGACTGAGTTGTCCCGCACGATCGTCTCGCCAGCAAGAACGACACAGGACACTCGGATCCTTCTGCAGTAAAGCTTTTATGCATCTTGAGTTACAGATGATCAGCTTCCGATTAGGGAGACCCTGAGCTAAGAATCCCGTCCCCTTATAAAGGATCATAAGCTCCGAGCAGTACTTGTACAGCTGGGATAGGTGGAGGACTAATCACCCTATACTAGGCAAGTGGAAAAACACTGGGCACATGCACACCAACGATTTTTACTTGATCCGGCAGCGGATGTCAGCGCCATCTTGTAATGGCGAATGTGAGTGCAGCTCCTCACATCTCCCACTATATAATTATATAGAAACATAGAGGCTATAGGCCAGCCAAATGCAGAGTGGAGATAGAGGTCAACTGCCCAAAACTGGATGCAGACCTTGTCTTGAACAGAACTCCAGACTTTGTGTCCAGAGCAGGCCCAGACCCGTCCTTATGTCTTTTTCTGGGGGAAGGGCATTATGACATATAACCTTCATGCAAGATGACATATCTCCCAGAAGAGCCACAAGAAAAGCCGCAGGCCCTTTCTGTGCAGTGCTTAGCCTTTTGACCTGCCGAGCCTTGCTCACTCTATTCCGTGCAATCAGGTCAAGCCTCCGGAGGTGCAGGAGCTGAGCAGTCGGGGACCTATTGCTTCAACATGCTTAGCCAAATGCCGGGGAAGATTCCATTCTCTAGGGCAGCGAGTGCCTGTGCAACCACTACCTTACCTTTTTTTTTGTTTGTTTGTTTGGATTTTGAGTCTACACACAGTCCAAAGCACAAACACCACACCACTGAAGAGAATTGTGCCAAAAGTCCCACCCCCATCCATTCCTTAAAATAAGAAACTGCTGATGAAATCCAGGAAGAGCCTGGGAAGGTCTCATTGAACTCCCGACTAATTTGAGGGGAGAAGGTGGAGTTCCAACTTTTGAGGGTCCGAAGGAGCTCTTCGGGTGAGTCTTTCCGGGATCCACAGGGGATTCTCTTCATCCTGTGGAAAAACACATATAGCTCCCCTGGATCTTATGAGAATAGGATCCTGGCCTCTCCAAAGACCAGTTAAGATATCTTTCCATTTTACCATTTCTTTTGGCCTTTCAGGTTCTGAGGTTTGGCACTCGGCCGCAGTATGGTCCTGAGCATCAATGTTTAGAAAATTAAGGATAAAGAGTGCCATGGATATTGCAACTTAAGGGTAAGGATGCTCCCATTCCCTCCTTTTGTTTGATTAAATAAGACTTAAGTGTGCGATGGGCACGTTCTACAATGCCTTGTCCTTGAGGGTTATAAGGTAGGCCAGTCAGATGGGTAATCTCCATCTGTCTGCAGAAGTGCCTGAACTTTTGAGAGGTATAAGCCGGCCCATTATCTGTTTTTAGGATATGAGGCTTTCCCCAGGCACCCCAGGCCTCCAAGCAGTGTGGATCACATGCTCGGCCTTTTCCCCTGTCAAAGACTGGGAAAACCATCTGCAGTTTCCTCTGATCCTCTAATGGTAAAAAGGAGTCGGTACCAAATTTTTGTTGTGACTCATATAATGGGGGAGCTGATGGAAATACACCCGCTGGATTAACAGGCGGCGGCCTCATATTTGCTTTCACTTTTGGCAGCCGATATCTATCGGGGTGGTATCTGTCCTCTTCATATTGTGCTGCCTCTTCCTCTAGCTCTGCTTCCTCGCTAGAGTCTAAAATCTCAGAGTCTGAGCTGCTCAACTCCAAGGCCTCTAGTTCCAATGTAGGGGAGAGACTAGGTTTTGAGTCTTTATTTCTCTTAAATTTACCGGGGTGTGACAGGTCATTGCCTTTCTTCTCTCCCCCCTTTTTTATATCCTGGCGAGGGCCCTTTTTTCTTGGACATGTCCTTCCTTTTTTGAGCTCTCAATCTCTCATCTCGTTCGGTTTCTGACATACTATCCTGTACCTCTTCAAGCGTTTCTTGACTCTCTGCTACTGTGGGACGGCAAGCCTCATCCTCTAGACAGTTTTTAATTAATTTCCATATGGCCTTAGTACCTAGACGAAGATCCTCTTCCATGTGCTTTTTATCTAGATCTCTACCTAATTTGTTCCAGGAGGCCACGGTAAGGGACCCAGAACAGGCATACCATGGCACCATTCTATCCATTTCCTTCACAAAATTTTGGAGTGTGCGGGGAACAATTTTTAGGTCTCTCTGTTTTAGAACCGTTTGCAAGGCTGTGACTATAGATTGTGAAGAGCCCATTATGCTGGCGGCTACCTGGGGTCTGCTTGGTCGCGAACTGAAACACCAGCCACGATGAGCACAATATAAGACCAATATGAACAAAAGAAGAATAATCAAGACTAGAGTTAAGGCTTTTACTGACCCATCCCATGGTGGTGACAAATTAAGGCCAAAGTCAAAAAAAGGGTTATCAGGACTAAGCATACCTCTCCGAACTTACCTCCCTGCAGTTCTGAATCCGCCCAGTCCTCCAAGGGGTCTCCCGCGGCGCGGGTGATGTCAACAAGTTCCCGGGTTTCAGCACCAGATGTCCCGCGAGATCGTCTCACCAGCAAGAATGACACAGGACACTCGGATCCTTCTGCAGTAAAGCTTTAATGCATCTTGAGAGACAGATGATCAGCTTCCCGATTAGGGAGACCCCGAGCCAAGAATCCCATCCCCTTATAAAGGATCATAAGCTCTGACCAGTGCGTGTACAGCTGGGATAGGTGGAGGACTTATCACCCTATACTAGGCAAGTGGAAAAACACTGGGCACATGCACACCAACGTTGTTTACTTGATCCGGCAGCGGATGTCAGCACCATCTTGTAATGGCGAATGTGAGTGCAGCTCCTCACACTGAGTCAGTGACTCCAATGTGTGACAAGGTTAACACATTGATTTATAGTTGTTGACTATGATGATGATGACAGTGATGAAGAATTCAAAACCTGCTGAGTTTGAAATTTACAGCCTCCTTTCAGATACATGCAATTAATATTTTCTTGTCCAAAAGATTATTTACTAAGAAATTCCCCCAAATGAACCAAAGCAAATATACTTCAGAAATACTTACACCACAATGATAATTGCAGCAGCATCACAGTAAATAAATTATGGAAATAAACTGTGCATCTGTCAACAGAGTATCTCATCAAGAAGACATGATCATATAAACAACACAACAGAAGTTTTTCATCTACAAGGAAGGTGGAACTTAGTTTAGTGATTAAAAATTGGAATCAACTAGAGATAAATGTACTAATTAAGACCAGACATTAAATGAGACTCTCAAATGTAGTTTTTAGATATTGCATGTTTACATACAATTATGAATACCAATGCATGATGAAGTATAAGTGAACTTGTCTAGTAGAATACACATTAATTAGGAGAGGAAATAAAATGAACGATACAGATGATGGGGGCGAAAAAATACATTGTATGAAATACATGAGTATGAAAATTCTAAAACAATGAAAATTGTTATTTTAAAATTTTATATCTCATATTCTTTGAAATTTTAATCTGTGTGAAAAACTGAGTATGACCATATCTCTACCCACTATGTCCCTCTAGTTCCTCTTGTGACCTTCCAATAAGTCTCTGTACCACTTCATAACAAGTTTTGTTTCTTTAACAAAGAACACAATGAATCCAATAGGTTCTATCTATATACACACAGGTGGAATCTTTTACTAGTACACCAGAAGCCTCCAGAAAACTTCCAAATAAAACTAATATTATTTTCCTGATTGGTCATCAATGCAAATAGATTCCCAGCTGAGTGTGGGTCCTCAGAAGTTTCTCTCCATCCATGTAATAGTTTTAAAAATTGTTATATCGTCTATAATGTTGTGAACAGGAGAGACATGCACCAGGGTGTATGTGTGATCCTCAGAGGACAACTCATGGCATTCAGTTCTTGTATCCAATCATGTGGGTCCAAGCAAACAACATGATGTTGCTAAGTTTGCCAATGGACACATTTACCCACTCAGCTACTTCACAGGTTCTGACAAAAGAAAATGTACTCAATGGTATTTTTAAAAATGTATTTTCTCGTATAACATTGTGCATTTTCTTTAATTTGTCTTTTGAATGTGTTTCATGGTTTCAAAGTTGTGTTTTTTTATTTTGTGTGTGCTTGTGCGTAAGAATATTGACTGTTTTATTTTTGTTAGGTATTTCCACTCTTAAATGTTTTTGTCTATTTGTTTTACTGAATAAAATAAACAAGAAGATATACACCCATAAAAGTTTAACAAAAAATCTTGACTGTGTTTGAGCATGGAAACATCACAAGTCAACAACAGCAGGTGCAGGTCAGCTGGTAGACTCCAGAAAGGAAACCACAGAGGATACAGAGTCCCTCCACATCGACCCCATCTCCCTACTGAGGATTCTTGGCTCCATTGCGCCCCCTGCAGGTGCTGGTCTCCCTTGCAGATTTGTTTGTCATTGCTTACAGTCAAGTTGCACTGGATCCCTTGAGCAATATATCTCGGCAACTTCAGGGCCCACAGAGCTCAGCTACAGGGATAAATGGGTCTTGTTTAACAGGAGATGCTGGCGCTTCTTTGAGAGACTGATTTTAAGTTGGGCCTGTATGGTCATCAATGTCCCTCTCAATGCCAGGCTTCTCTATGGTGGACCCAGTTCTACCAGTTCCCACATGTAATAAAGAGACTCGAGGAGAGAAATGGGGCTTTGCAAACTTCATCAGGCTACAACTGGGAGAGAACACCTGAACTCAGAGAAGCACAATGCATCTTGAACTCAGATGTAATCCCTCATATATCCATGCATGGATTCCTGTGACACTCTGATACAGGAGTCAAGAGAAAGATGAGGCAGCACTGTAGTACTTGCAGACCAGTTTACAACTTGCGAAAATATATTCACATGAAGAAGGGGGCAAAAGTAAAGTCAGTTTGAACTGGGACTCAATATATTTTCCATTCCCCCATGAGTATCAATAAAACATGGCATATCAAGTTTCAGTAAGACTATTCATCAACTATGATTTTTTTGGCTGGGAAAGGAGACACAGACAGCATGGCAAGGAGAGTACCCAAAGCCCATAAATGAGCAGGAGACAGCCCCTGTTCCCACTAAGAGGAGTCCAACAAGAGGGCCAAGGTACACACTGTCACGTATATGCAGAGGTCCTTGGTCATTGCATTGCTGGCTCCCTGGTTGCCTGTTCGGGCTCTGTGAGACACTATGATCCCAGGTTAGTTGATTCTGTGAGTTTTCTTGTTGTGTCCTTGACCCCTCTGGCTCCAACATTTCTTTCTCCCCCTCTTGTGTTGGATGCTCAGTGGGTCTGCATCTGGTTCCATAAGTTGCTTGATGAAGCATCTCTGATGTCAGTTGGGTTAGGCACCAAATATTAGTAAAGCGGCATTTTAATTCACCATACAGTTGCTCCAGGGAACAGAGCTGAATTGTAACAACTTCGCTGGCAAACCCCTTTCATGCTGGAACAGAGCTGATACACTGGGGAAGCCTTCCCTGGAGCAGGGCTGTAAGCTTTTATGCTTACTCTGACCTGTGGTATTCCTTGTCTCCCAAGCTCCGGAATACCTTTCCATATGAGCTGTGTAACACTCAGTATTCTGTGAATCCCGAGTGCCAGAATTCATGTCCAATCTTGTCTGCCTAAACGCCTACGATAGGAAAGGTTGAACAATTCCTCTCAGGTGGCTGTGCTTAAATAACATTACCAAAGGTCACACAGAATGTCTGATTGCACTCTTTGGAAGCTTGTTTTGTGTGTCTTTGAGATCAATGAAGAGTGTTAAGAAGCTCCTAGACAGTGTCTTATAGTCCTTCTTTCTGTAGTAGGACCACAGTAATGCACATGCAGGGTTCTGGTATAAATGAAGTGTGAGACAGTGATGACCTGGTAGTCTTGGCTTCAGGGTGTGGCTGACTCTGGTTCATGGCTGCATAATGGTCAAGATTCATGGTCCTGGGCAGCAGTTCACTCCTGTCCATTACTGACTCCCACTGGGGTCTGTTGGAAGGCTTTACCAGCTCATCAAGGTTGCAGGCTCCCATTGACCAGCTGACTTTCCCAAAAGCTCAGCCACATGGAGTTCCCTCCCTCTGCAGTGCAATTACCTCCTGCCTATCCGCCCCTCTGTAGAGAATGTTGCTGGACTCTGAGGAGATACCTTACCCAAAAACTGTTTCTAAGCAAGGCTCCTGACCCTTGGCACAGATTCCTGCTAGAAGAATCCCTTGCTACACATATGATAACTAACACTTGTGCTAGGAGCCATATGATGAGACTGTGCTACCTGATGCAAGTTAGGCTTTGTCTGCTGGCACTCTGGAATAATGTAGAGCTGATTCACTGAAGGTCTTCTCCCAGAGGGCTGTCTCCATCATGCACACAGCCATTCTAAACCTATTTTCTCCATTTCTTAGTCCTTTCCCTTCAGGGCCACTACAGCCAAGGATCCTGAGAAGGAAGCAGAGCTGCAGGGAACCACACTCAACCCATAACACTAGCACACAGGAAGGACACTGTCCAGACCACACAGCAGCCAATCCTTAGCTCCAGATGAAGGCTGAACACTGAGTTAGTGCACAGAGATCAGAACTAGAATTATCTAGTTCAACACAGAAGCAGAAGACACCATGATGAATGCAATAATGAAAATATTTTCATTAAAATTTCAAATCTATCACTTCTTAACCTTATATGCACAGTACTCCAGAAGAGGAAAGAGGTTTGGACAAATCTTAGCGCTTTCTGTGACTGAGCCTGGCTCCATTTCCTCTTGTTTCCCTCTGAATTACTAACACTGTTCCAGCCAGGAGTCTGCCCTAACCTCAGTATGAGGGAAAATCCACCTGAGGTTCCTGAGCTTCCCCAGCAGCCGATCCTTGTGACCACAGGGAATCACTCTTCCCTCATAGACACTTTCTGCATTTGTTCAGGGAGGACTAGGTAACATATTTGTTTTAAGAATGTTCGTCAAAACAGAAGCCATAATTTTTAGAGGCGGTGATGAATTCCTGAGTCTATAATTATGAATGGATCCCCCAGAAAACCAGCAGATGGAGACGACACCCAGATAAAACTGAAAAAAAAAATCAATTACTCCTGAAGCTGTGCTTTATATGTGCTGAGCGCCCCACTGCTGGCAATGAGAATCTATCAGGGAGGTTTTTGTCTGGGCTCACACTGCAGACTCCTCACTGTTTGGAAGGATTAATCCCTCCAATCCACTCCAGGCCCTGTGCTGGCTTCTGTTTCACCCAGCTCATAAGATAGCTAGTGAAGGTGTAGCCAGAAGTCTTGCAGGACAACTTCACTGAGGACCCAGGCTTTACCAGCTCAGCCCCAGACTGCTGCAGCTGGACCTGGGAGTGGACACCTGTGGGGACAAAGGCAGAGTGGATGTCACTGTCACCTGAGTGCATGGCCCCTCCTCATGTCTGGAACTTGGAGCCCTTACCTGTAGCTGCTGTCACCAGGAAGAGGATGATCCAGTTCCATCCCATGGTGAGGACCTGTGTGCTCAGTGACTGTGGAGAGGACACTGATCATGTGTTGTTGGTGGTGTGGACATCCCTGTATTTACCACATAGACTCACATGATTTGCACATTCATGAGCTGGGTGCTTCTTAGAAAAGGACCTAGTCCAGCTGGAGAGGAAGGGGGTGGAGGACACCTGGGTCAGTCAACTGGATGCTGAGGTCCAAATCCTCATTCTGTCTGAGGAAGCAACCATTCCTGAGACCTGTGCAGACCCTGTGGATATAACAGCATGGCCTAATCTCTCCATTTACAATTAGAATACCAACCAAGTGATTAGGTCCTTTTCCTGACAAAATTGATTTACATGTGACAGTTTTAATGAGGATAAAACTAATACTCCTAAATATGCCATCTTATTTCACATATAATAAGCTATTAATGTTTTCTTTTTCAGCATGCTGGAAGTGTGTGTTTCTTGTGGGTTATTTTGTTCTTTAAATCCCTTCCTTTTGTCTATTTGTTTGCTTTCTCTAGTGATAAAGAAATGTGGAGTTAAAAGGTTGATCCTTATATAGGAACAACACAATTGTCCTATGTTGTACCAGTTTAGTCAAGATAGTACTTGTTACTAGCCAGAACATCAATCACAAAGAGAAAATGAAGTTCATCCATAGTAGAAAATTGAAAAAACATTACAACTTCAGATGACATGAATATATATATATACATATATATACATATATATATATATGTATATATATGTATATATATATATAATAAAAAGAGTCAGAGATTACAAAAGAAATTAGAACCAATAAACAAAGAAAAATGGTGTGAAATACCATAGGCACTATAAATCAATGTAAGATGTATTAAAATAATAAAGAAAAAATAACGACATACATACACGATGCTTCCCCAAACTCCACTTCCAAACTCAGATTCCCCTTTTCCCTAATATCTATTTACACACACATGTGCTCACACGCAATTATGTATAAATATATACATACAATCTGCTCAGCATGTTCATTCTTTAATGTAGGTGATTTCAGGGCTGACCACTGCACACTGGAAGTTTGAAAATATTCACAGAGTATGAATATGACCATGAGCCCATATAAACTTATGTAGGTAACTGAGTTGCAAGAAACCAATAATATTTTAAAATAGAAAACACCTGATAGCCCTTTCCAAATAATGCTTTTGTGATATCCCATTCCAAATAATGCTTCTGTAAGTTCATAGATATATAAAGAAACTCAGCATTTTGAATTTTAGATTCACAGATTCATTACAGATTGTAATGTTCATCACATAACTTAATATAACTTGTCAGAAATAAGAGATAACAAGGGCTGAATCTCTGATGAGGACATTTCATTGGTTTGTCTGTATATGAGTATGGTGAAACCAGTGTGCACTCTTCACCAAACTAAACACAGATTCACCATAAGTTCTCCCATTCAACCAACAGGCTAGATATGAGAGACAGGAACATGTGTTGATGAGAGGTCTACACCAACATCTGCAATATTTGCAGGGTCATTCCTAGGAGTCAAGATAAGAAAAGGACTTCACTATAAAGTTGAGTGTATTTTGTGGGGTGTGGGTTTAAGGAGTTAATGGGATGACTAGCTGATCATTATCATCAAAATATGTCATAAATGCATAAAATGACTAACTAACAATACAATAAAATGACTAAAAAGAAATTAATCACTATATTTGAGGAAGAAGTCATTGACAAAGAAAGGATGGCATAGAGAACTATGAGAATACTGTGATGTGGTCTTCAGATGATGAAAACTGTCCTGTGTGTGAAATTTAATGTTCCTAAATAAGTTACACCTGTGAAACAATCCAGGGTCATGAAGACAAATGCTGCCTGACCTGAGTTACATGGAGAATGAAAAGTCAGAAATCCTGGTATGCAGAGCATTGTTCTGATTCCCAGAGGCTGAGTTGACAGTGGACAAGAACAAAGTCAGAAAACACACAGGGAATTCACATTCCACAATTGTTTAATGATGTATATTCAGCATTTGAGCCAGAAAGGATGACATGTGACAGCAAGTTAATATCCCAGCCTTTTGTTTCTGTACCTTATTCATAAATTAAATATAAGGTCATGTTATTGATTTAGAAAATTGTAATTTGACAACCTGTGATTTTAAAAACCAAATTTAAAAGACTAGTGATAGTATAAAACTGCATTGGTGATGTCTACACTACTCATGATTATACATGAATAGGACACAAGAATATAATTACTGGATCCATTGTGTTTACATACGTGCATTTCTCATTTTTAAATTTGATTTAATCTAATTTTTGCTCCACACCTAAATTCTCACAGATGCTCCACTACTTTCAGGTTTTTCTCTCACTTAAAATGCAAAACAGAAAAAAACACAAATAAAATGAAAATTCAACACAGTCCCTGTGTTTTTCTCAAACCTTTCCTCTGAAGTGTGGTTGATGTAACCTGTGTCTCTTTACTTTGGAAAACTGACTTCCACCCAGTAGTTTTCAATTGTGAATGGCTTCATTTCTAAGAGTGGTTCTTAGTGCCTACTGACACTGCTCCATGCTTGGATTTTGCCTGGCATGTGTAAGTGGAGCTCTTACTTGGCCTAAAATCTAAAAACCTGGAGTCAGATATAGAGGAAAAGGCTGAGAGATCAGAGAGAAGGAGCAAACCAAAGATACCCTTACATCATTAGCTTCCCAGCAGAAATGAGAGCAAGTTAACAGTTTCTCCCTACTTATATCCTCTGCCTGCCAAGACATCTCACCTTCTATTTGTCTGTACAGACCTCCAGACCTCTAGGGTTAGCTAGTGGTAAGCTCCATCCTCTGATCTCCAGACAAGCTTTATTTGTACAAGCAAGAAATAACCACAGGCTTCAGCTTCTCCATGTCTTGTTCACAGTGCCCGAGTTCATATGTGCATCTGTTAAACTGTGTCCTAGAAACAGTTTCCATGATGCTGTCCAGACATTGTGGTTCTTGCAATCATTCCAGCCACTCTTCTTCATTTGTTCCTGACCTCTGAGGGGACGGTTGTGACAAAGACATGTCATTTAGGAATGAGCATGCCAAAGGCTCTCTCTCTCTAAAGGTCATCAAGCTGTGGATATAATGTTGCTCTTCTTAAACACAGCAAGTGTGAAACAGAACACTGGGGCAGCAGAATGATCTCTTACCAAATGCAGAGCCTTTCCTGTCCCTGAGACATGACCTCATCATAAAATACCACCTTCAGCTTTCACTAAGTGGATTCTTGCAGATCTTTTTGCATACAATGTGGAACAACATACCTGGTGGAAAACCGCTTTTCATGGATGAGGACGAGGTCTGCCCAACCTTCCTGGTCTCATGTAATGGAATCTCTCATTTCCTGCTCTCCCTGTCAGAAATGTCTCCATCTTCTCCAACATCCATGTTCCTTGTATGTTACTAACTGCCAATCCTGTATTCCTTTCAGTGACTGGGGCTGTGGTAGTTTTAATTGGAAGGTCCCCCAGTGTCTAGTATGTTGAATACGTGGTTCTCTCATACAGGCACTCTTTGGGAAGTACCAGGAGGTGTGGTCTTGTTGAGAATGTGAGTCAATGGGGGAAGTCTTAGAGGTTGTAGGAATTCATGGCGTTTTCACTGTGCCTCTCTGCTGCCTGCTTGTGGATCAAGACATGAGCCACCAACTGCTGCTCCAGCCACTCAGCCTTTGGTTTGCAAATCTTGGACTCGATTGTTGGAAACCATAATCCCAACTAAGTTCTTTCTTTCTTTACATGTTTCCTTCATCACAGTAGGTCTTGCTGTTTTATCACAGCTACAGAATAGTTACAAAGACAAACTTTCTCAGTTTTTTGCACAGTGAGAGGAACTTCTCAGAGGACAAAGCTGGAATTTCTGTGGCTCTTAGAGAAATGATCTGGCTCTGTCAATGCTAATGTGACACCCCATACCCAAAGTGATCTCTGTTAGATTTACATAAAATGCCCAATTGTGGTTAGAGATTTTCTAGGTGAGTAGATCTCACTTCTCATGAACATTATCATGTGATCACATGCAGATGTTCAATGCCTTCCTGGTGGTGTGACCCCATATTCAGGTCAATTAGAAGACAATAAACCATCCTTGGAATGCCATCTCCACACAGACACTGAACTAACTTTCCTGAAGTACAAGTTTATAAAAATCTCATTATGAGCAGAGATGAAATTCATGGAGAAATAAACTGAATTAGCTAAAAGCACAGCTGGATCAAGTCTGAACCTGATGTGCACCATTGTCAGGGAGGGGAGGGGAGGTTTGAGCCTCGGTAGCATTTGTGCACCTGTAATGGGCCCCTTCTTACCTTTGATTTCCCCTTAAATATAAATGCTACTCTAATAAAGAAATCTGACTGAAGATCTGCTTGAATCTGAGAAAAAAGACACAGGAACATCCATGTTTCTTATATAACAGCAGAAACACAGGAGATATTTTGATGACAACATTAACCCACAGCACAAATATTTAGAGAGGCTTTCTTGGGAACTAGAAGATGAAAGGAGCCTAAGCTGCTGAGAAGATTTCTCAGTTATGTCTTTATAGTCTGTGGGATGAACCTGTGTTCTATGTGTGCTGTGCGCCCTCTGGTGGCCGTGAGCGGCCTCACAGTGAGGTTTATGTCTGGGTTCACACTGAGATCACTGTGTCTAGCACAGTAATAAGTGGCGGTGTCCTCAGACTTCACACTGTTCATTTGCAGGTACAGAGTGTTCTTGGCATTGTCTCTGGAGATGGTGAACCGGCCCTTCACGGATGGTGCATAGTTTGTGGTACTGCCACTTGTACTAATTTCTGCAACCCACTCCAGCCCCTTCCCTGGAGCCTGGCAGACCCAGTTCATCCTGTAGTTACTGAAGGTGAATCCAGAGACTGCACAGGAGAGTTTCAGGGACCCCCCAGGCTTCACCAGGCCACCCCCAGACTCCACCAGCTTCTCCTCACACTGGACACCTAAAAACAACAACAAAGTAATCCTGGTCAAGAAATCATCAACATTATGTTCATTGTCCCTCAGATTAATGTCCACTCACACAGTCAGCATCTACTGCTCTGCATAAATTACCTTTTAAAAGCGCAAAACGGAGAATGCAACTCAGTCCCAACTCCATGCTGATCCCTGAGTGAAGTCTTGGGATCCACAGATGACCTCCTCTGTCTGAGCTGTAAGGTCAGGACTGGGCTGCTTTTCATGAGCAGAGAGAGGGCCCATTTGCATGTCTTCCTGCTTTATAGCAAGCTCTGTAGTGGAGCCTGGAGATGGCAGGTCCTGGGTTATTTGTGAATGTGCTGGAGGAATCATATCAAATGTTAATGTTGGGGAAAACGTTATAAATTAGATGAATTTCCATTAATCTCCTGTTATCCCTTTGCAATGATGGATAAAGAGTATTAAGTTACATCATTTTCAATCATCTCCTATGATCAATTTTACAAACAAAAGACTCTTTTTAAAATCAATTTCAACTCACTTCTCTGTGTCTGGGATCATAAACCTCAGTGACATCGCTTTGTCATTCTCATTTCTGTAGGAGTTGGCACTGCAGTGTGGACCTCATACTTGATGAACATAAAACTCCCTGAAGAGCTATATCTTTGTGAGCAGCTGCTTCCTGAGGTTGCGAACTCCCTTTCTGTATGGAGGTCATGTGACATGCCTGAATTCCAGTGTTCAGCTAATCACATGCATGAGCTTTTCCAGACAGTGTGTGTATTTCTTGTTTTATCCTCTAATTCATTTTTTTGCTGCATGTTTTCCTATTTGTCCCTGGAAATCGGGAGTGACTGAGAAGCTGAACTTCAAGGAGAGCTGAGCTTTGACTTCTATGTCTGCAGGTGGCCCTGTCAGAGGAGCAGCAGGGGGCAATTGAGGGTCAGGTGTCAGCTGATGGGGAATGTACTGTGCGTGTTTATCTTATTGATTGTTAAATAAAATACTGTTTGGCCAATGAGACAGCGAATAGACGGGACTAGGAGTCAAAGAGGATTCTGGGAAATGTAGTAGAGAAGTGCTGATCCAGGCAGGAAGTGACATAGCAAGGAGACTCATATTTAAGTGGAGAAACAGGAAGGGCCCTCTTTTCCCCT
This sequence comes from Cricetulus griseus, assembly GCF_003668045.3. Lineage (NCBI taxonomy): Eukaryota > Metazoa > Chordata > Mammalia > Rodentia > Cricetidae > Cricetulus > Cricetulus griseus. The sequence goes on along the minus strand of NC_048598.1, from coordinate 176,924,459 downwards.
TCCTCCTCCAGTGGTGGGATGTGAGCCACAGGCAAGGAGGGACGCCAATAAGTCATCCAATAAGATAAGTCTTATAAAATATATAGATGTATGATAACTGAGACTGAGCTAACAGATGAGAATCCTAGTCATTGGCCAAGCAGCATTGTAACTAATACAAGCCTCTCTGTGTATTCATTTGGGCCTAACTCAGGCGGGCAGCTGGCATAAAGCTCACACGTGGCAGTGGGGCTCAGGCGGCTTTTAGCAAAAAGATTTATTGTAACAGCCAACCAGGAGTTGAATCCCTGGTGGATGAATCTCTGATAGGCAAAACTCCGGGATGTCTTTTGCTTCTGCTGTTCCTTTTCATTTTTGCTGCTGCCATCTTTCTTTGGTATCTTGAATGGTGTCAATGGGTGTGGGGAGATCCCCACTGCCTGTAATATAGTGTGTTTTATATGGAAACATCCCATTCTACTGGACATATCTGCCTGTGCATTATTGTGAAGATGATTTATTCTTAAGCTGTACTGTCTAATTGATAATTATAAACTGAGTTTAAATATACTTTTGATAATGAAAAATAAATGCAAGGAATTGTCACACAGCTAGGGCTTCTGAGTTTCACCTCCATGGCTGCATAGACTGTAGTGCAGGTTAATGAATAGGGAAAACAACTGGGTGTCTGGAAGTCAGGCTGTCTCAAATTCTTTCAATCTTAATGTTGAAAGATGCAGTCTCAGGTTTTAGTGTTCATCCTAGCTGCAACCAAGCCTGAAAGTAACTACAGGTTGGATTAGATGATTTGATAACAGCTTTGAGATGAAATGTCCCAGAAAATAACTAAAGTTCAAAGGACTCATAGTTGAGTTGTAAATTCATTACATTGGGGTCACAAATACACAGCAGCCCAATTTTTATTAGCTGACATGTTTTTATGCTTAGGATTGGTTGATAATCAAAGATAATGACTAATACCTTGTACCAATTTCTTCCTTCAGTCTCCTGATATAAAAAGTGATAATGCTGGTTTTAATATAAATTTAGATTTCTCATTCTTTTAAGATTTCTTATAGGATTACCTTTCAAGATAAAGAATGAAATGATTGGTCCTTTCTTTGTAGCCACAAATTGCAGCCTGCAAGGAAAAGAACTGGCTGAGAAGAATACCTTGCTTGCTTACACTGTTAATCTATAACAGGTTGCTTGGGTATGGTTGTACAGGGGTTCCTTCAACAACTTTCTTTTCATCTGTAATATGTAAAATAGTTAATCATGTAAAAGATATGGAAAATATGCTGTTCTATTTGCTTATATTGATTTCAATTATTCTCTTGAAAATTTGAATGTAACCATATTGTAATTTTTATATTGTTTGGAAAATTTTGCTGGGGTTTAAAAGCTGTGAGGGAATAATAAGGATCTGGAGGAGGAAAACATCAAGAGATAAAGAGGGGACATTTCTGGATAGAGATGACAGAATATAGAACACAGAAGAAAGAGTACAGGAAAAGCATAAAGAAGGAAACCATCAAGAGTGTACATGTTTTTTTCCCTCAACACCCTCAGATAAAAATGTCATACTACTATGACTCCAAGGATTCTGTTTGAGCCTTGTGCTGCTGGAGTCTGGTCCCCCAGGCAGGAAACAAGACTTCCAGGTGACCTACACAGCCTCCCAGAAGGATGGCCTCACTTCCAACGCTCCTCCAATTGTCTTTTGTTTCTCAGTCTCTTTCATGCTCTATCCCAGACAGTTATAAGTCCTTATTTTACCAGGTGTCCTTAAGTTAGGTTTTCCTTTTCTTGAGTCTACAGAAGTTAACATTCAGGATGCATGTCTGTTTGATGTCTCAGTCAATATATTTAATTATGAACAATGACACCAGATTGTTTTGTGTGCAGCCTCCACTGTTTGAGTGGTGACTGACATGCTGACAGGACAATTGAACCTGTGGCTCTTATATCTGTTAATTTACTAATTCACATTTGAATGGGCTCCAGGATTAAGAACTGTAGATGACCCAGCTGAGCTCTGGGATATCATGGGAGAACAGTATTGCTCTCAGTGTTTAGCAACAGGAGCCATGCAGTAATTCATGTAGAGAGAAATGTGGGGAAACTGTTTAGAAAAAAAAAACACAGTTGAGACACCAGAGTGGGTCATGTCTGCATAATATCCTGAGCTGATCTTCATTCCTCCCTCTCTTCAACTAAGTTCTAGAGTTCAGTTCAGTGTGTATCTGTGGATGTCTGTCTCTGCTTCCATCAGCCACTGGATGAGGGCTCTAGGATGGCATAAAGAGAAGTCATTAATCCCATTTTAGGGGAAGGGTTTTTGTTTATCCTCTCCATCATTGCCTGGATTGTCAGATCGTGTCATCCTTGTAGGTCTCTCTGGAAATCTCCCTAGTGCCAGATCTCTCCTCAGACATATAATGGCTCCCTCTAATATGGAATCTCTCATCCTGCTCTCTCTCCTCTATTCAGCCCCCAACTCAATATTTCTGCTCCTCCATTTCCTCTCCTCCACTCCTCTTCTCCTGCTCTCAATCTGGCAGCTCCCTCTCCCCTACCCTCATGCTCCCAATTAGCACAGGAGTTCCTGCCTCTTCCCATTCCTGGGGTCCATTTCTTTATCTCTTAGAGTCCTTCATGTTTCCTAGTTTCTTTGGTGAAGAGGATTGTAGGCTGGTAATCCTTTGCTCTGTCTAAAATTCATATAAGAGTGAGTACATACTCACTCATATGTTTGTCTTTTTGTGATTGGGTTACCTCACTCAGGGTACCAGGTTGGAGAAACCCACAGAAACAGCTGGTCTGAACAAGGGGGAGGACATCAACCCCAGACTGCTGTCCGGGAGGCCAGTACAGGACTGATCCAGACCCCTGAACATAGATGTCAATGAGGAGGCCTCTGCACTCCAGGGGGCCCCTGGTAGTGGATTAATATTTTTCCCTGGTGTAAGAAGGTACTTTAAGAGCCCATCCCACATGAAAGGATACACTCTTGCCCTGGACACATGGGGAAACGCCCAGGCCAAGCCCAGGATGACGTGGTGGACTTTGTAGAGCCCTGTTTGAGGGCTCTACCCTGCCTGGGGAGTAGAGGGTGCATGGGTGGGGGGAAGGTTGGGGTGGGGTAGGAGGGATGGGGATGAGGGGTGGGAGAGGGAGAGGGATCGACATTTGAAACAAGCTTGTTCCTAATTTGAACTAATTAAAAAAAATCCTGAAATCCTGAGCTGAACCTGTGTTCTGTGTGTGCTGTGCGCCCCCTGGTGGCTGTGAGCGACCTCAGAGTGAGGTTTATGTCTGGGTTCACACTGAGATCCTCTCACTGTGGAGGGCCTAGTACAGTAATAAGTGGCTGTGTCCTCAGACTTCACACTGTTCATTTGCAGGTACAGAGTGATCTTGGCATTGTCTCTGGAGATGGTGAATCGATCCTTCAAGGACGGGGCATACTTTGTGTCACTGCTGTCTCCATTAATTTCTGCAACCCACTCCAGCCCTTTCCCTGGAGCCTGGCGGACCCAGTCCATCCAGTAGTCACTGAAGGTGAATCCAGAGGCTGCACAGGAGAGTTGCAGGGAACCGCCAGGCCGCATCAGGCCACCTCCAGACTCCACCAGCTGCACCTCACACTGGACACCTGCAAACACAGAGAATCTTGTCAGCAAACTGTCACACAAGCTCCAGTTTATATTGTCCTGCTCATTTCCACTAACTGACCCAGTATCTCTTCTTCATAAATTACCTTTTAACAGAGCAACAAGGAAAACCCAAATCAGCCACAAATCCATGATGTGGTTGTTGTTCAGTGCTGATCACTGAATGAGAAGACCTGGGAATCCAGGGATGATCTCTTTGTCTGAGCTTTAGCATCAATGCAGGGCTGGTTTTCATGAGAAGAGAGAGGCCCTATTTGCATGTCTTCCTGCTTTATAGCAAGTTCCCTATCTGGATCTTAGAGATGATGTGTCCTATTATAAATGTGAATGTGCTCTGGGAGTCTGGAATAAAGATAATAGTTGGAATATTTTTGTAACATAATGCATTATTTTCTTCCTTGGTATATACTAAGTTTCATCTGTTTCATTTTATGCAAGCAAACAAAAAATGCACTTTCACGTGAATTTAAAAAAAAAATCTCCATGTCCTCCTTTATAGAGGGCAAGTCCTTGCTTTTCCACAAGCCTGGAGCTATTATATTTGCTGTGTGGGTTGCAGCCCTGATGGACACTCCACATCCCAAGTGCGGCTGCCTCCTAAGTTTGAAACTCCCTTTCTGTACTGAGATGATGTGGCATGCCTGCATCCCAGTGTTCATCTAGGAGACTGGAGAGGCCTGCCCATACCTGTGTGTATCCAGGAGTCTGAAATACTTCTGTTATTACCTAACTCAGTTCTTCTTTCCCTGCACATTTACCTGCTTGTTTAGTACAATGGGGAGTGACTGATACGTGAACTTCAGTGGACATCCTGGCATTTGACTTCTCTACGTCCTCCATGTGCCAGCACAGGACTGCTAGAAGGATGACCTCATCCTAACCCACCCTTCCTTGCTCCTCCTTTTGTTCTCTGCTATTTCCATGCCCTGTGCCAAGCACTTTCCAGTCCTGATCTTACTTGAAGTGTGGAAGTTTGTTTCCATTTTGTAGAGGCCATGAGTGTTGACTTGAGGATGGGCTTCTTTCTGACTTCTCACTCAACTCCATTCATCACAGATGACAACAGTTGCTGTGTGTGCAGCCTCTCTTGCTTTAGTGGTGACTGACATGCTGACAGGACAACTGAACAAGAGGTTTTTATCAGTTACTTCACTGATTCAAATCGAATGGACTCCGGTTTCCAGTATTGTAGGTGAACCAGCTGAGCTTTGGGATGTCATCAGAGAAAAGTGTTGGTCTCACTGTTTATCAACATGAGCAAAGGAGGCAGAATGCAGGTCAGCTCTTGAAATTCTGCACATTACAGAAACTGACGATCAATGGATACTGGGAAGTTCCAATTTACAAAATTCAGACACTCGGATCTAGGTAGACATGGTGAACATAAAGTGGCTGAACCTGTTAGAAGCAAACCCTGCTGCATGAGACAGTCAGAGGGGAGAATCGGGAAGATTCCATCCACAGGGGACAGTGTGGCCTACAGTTAGCCTAAGGTCACATGTGATGCAGAGCAGCAAACTTAAAATGTAATTTAAAAAAATGGAAGAGGAGAGAAGAGAACTGAGAGTATAGAGTCAACAAGGGAAGTTGAAGTTGCTGCATTGGAACCCCAAAATATAAATGAGGAAAAGGAGAGGTATGTGAACATTTCAGGAATAAATACTGAAAAGGAATCAACTTGATGATAAACTTCTAGCCTCACTTCTAGGGATCTAAGAAAAACCCAAGCAGGTCTCCAGATCACTCTTTCTCTCTCTCTCTCTGCTTCTCCTCCTCTCCTTCTCCCTCTTTCTCTTCCTCCCCTTCTCCCTACCCTTTCCTCTCCCCTTCTCCCTCCCCCTCAACAATAAAGAAGTACTGGTAATCACAATTTTTCTATCAACTCATCACTCCAGCCTTCCTACCTTCAGCTGCATCAAAGAGCTCCATTACAGTAACAGTGTTAATAAGGAAACACCACAAAATCAGAAAACTATAATGACAGAACTCTGTTGTCAGTGGGAAGGGCATTGTCACCAAGACTATAAATGATATCACCTGGGACGTGCACAATCGTCACTCAGAATCCCCCACAATTTGAGGGTGAAAGTAACACCTGCAGAGGGAACACTACATGAGACAGTGAATAAGAAAATCTTCTTTACCTGAGGGTACAAATCTCCACCATGCATTGTGTGAAAACTGTATTCACCTAGACCCTATTAGAGACATTCACTCGTGGGAAAACTGAGACTGTAGACAACCATGCCTGGGTCAGATGTGATCACTCCTGCAAAACACATTTTTCTCTAATATCTTCCCCTAAAATAATGTGGGACCTGATTCATCCCAGGTTTCCTGTCTGGGATGCCAGGTGTCCCTCCAGATGCCTGGAGCTGTTGTGATTCAGGGCTGACAGTACCAGTGTGGATCACCTCGTTTCTGTAAAGATGCTTTGATTGACATTTTCTTGGAAATGTGTGTCTATGTATATCATTTTTAATTTTGTAAAGACAGGATGTACCTTGCTCGGCATTTGGCCAGTGTAGCAAAATGGTAAGTCTTGATTTTGGGTAAAAGATCTTTTGATGTAAAAGTTGGGAAAATAATTGACATATTTGTTTTTACTGGAGGTTAATGTGAGAAGATGGGAAAAAACTTGTTTACTAGTAAGGAAATCCATTTTTTTGGAGAACCATTCTTGTTTTGATGTATAAATAAAGATAGCTGGAGAAATTCAGAGCAGGCTACCTGTGAAATTCTTCTGGTGATCTGACAATTCACTTCTTCATGCCAATGCCTCTCCCGCATGTCAGGACATGAACTCAGGCAGGGACTGGATGGTGGCACCCCCATCCCTCTCTGTGCTTGTGTTTGTAACACACTCATATGTGTGTACATGTGCTTTGACAAAAATTGTGTGAATGTTGGTTTTTGTGTCAAGCCACATGGGCAGATTTTGGAGGACAATCCTGAGTGTAACTCCTCACACACCTTCTGATTTGTGTTTAGGTTACAAGTCTTCTGCTAACAAACTCATCTTTACTCTCAAGATTTAAGGAATATTATTTATACCCCAATTCTGGTACTAAATTCTGTCTGTTTTAGGTTTTCTATTACTGTGAAGAACCACCATGCCCATAGCAGCTCTTATTTAAAAAATAAATTCTTGTTTGGTATAGTTCCCTTACAGATTCAGAGGTTCAGTCCATTATCTTCATGGCAGGGAGCATGGAGGAATGGAGACCGTCATGGTGCTGGAGACGTAGCTGGGAGTCCTACATCTTAGAGTGGACAGGAAGTTGGCTGATACACTGCGTGATATTCTCAGCACCGGAAACCTCAAACCCTCTCCCCACAGTGACATAATTCCTCCAACAATGCCATGCCCACTGAAAAAGTCATACCTCCTGATAGTGTCCTGTGACATCATGGTGGCCAATAATATTCAAACTATCACAGCTAGTACACCTACAACTTTTCTCTAATATGATTAGTGATTTAGTGAAAGGTAATATAATAATGCTCTTGAACAACTTACAGGATTTATCTTGTGTGGCAGTGCATTTTGATACATATCACATTCTAAGAGTGGAACCTCAGCTGGACCACACAGACAGAGTTAATGATACCGCTGATGTCATGTTAACTTTCAGACTATGAAAAGGTTTTTGTTGCCCAGACGTTATTATTTGGACTTTGCTGGTCAAATTCATATTTCAGATTTTTTAAAAGCTATACCAACAAAGATCCCAGTCTCATAGAATCCAGAAATAGTTTTCTCATAATGCATGATCATAATTTCAATTTTATTGTTTTATTAATGAAAAATGTGTCAGTAGAGATGGTCACTGGTGAAGAGATTGTCAAGGTATGGTGTGCACTCAGCTCATGCACAATTTTAATTTTGAGAAATTGGTAAGACTTTGTAAAGTGACAAAGGGAGACTCAGATTGAATATTTCTGAGCGAGGTCTCAGGCAACTCTTCTCTGTCATCTCAGTCCCAGGGCAGCTTCCTGCTCCTCCAGGGTTTCTGACACACTCAGAATGTGGTTTCAACACTGTGTCTCTCGCACAGGAATAGACTGCAGAGTCCTCAGATGTCAGGCTGCTGAGCTCCATGTAGGCTGTGCTGGAGGATGTGTCTGCAGTCAGTGTGGCCTTGCCCTGGAACTTCTGATTGTAGCCAGTAACATCATTTTCAGGATCAATACTTCCAATCCACTCCAGGCCCTGTCCAGGCCTCTGCTTCACACAGTTAATATAGTAGTCAGTGAAAGTGTAGCCTGAAGCCCTGCAGGACAGCTTCACTGAGGCCCCAGGTTTCCCGAGCTCAGGACCAGACTGCTCCAGCTGGACCTGGGAGTGGACAACTGTGGAGAGAGAGGCAGAATAGATGTCATTGTCACCTTTGTCCCTGTCGCTTCCTCGTGTTTGGAAGTGGAAATACCTTATCTGTAATTACTGACAATAGGAAGAAAATGATGCAGCTCCATCCCATGGTGAGTACCTGTGTGCTCAGTGACTGTGGAGAGGACACTGCTCATGTGTAGTTGGTAGTGTGGACATCCTGTATTTACATTCATAGACTCACATGCTTTGCATAATCATGGACAGAGAAATTCTTTAAATAAGACCTAGTCCATCTGAGAAAGAAGGAGGTAGAGGACATTTGGGTCCAACAAAGGATGCTGATGTCCAAATCCTCATCCTGTCTGAGGAGTTGCATCCTTACCCTTCCCTCAGGTCTGTGCACATGCTGTGGGTGTAACATCAAGACCTTCATGGTTTCTCTCTGTGGTCTCTCTTGCCTACATTTTCCAGAGTTCTCCTCGCCTCCTAGTTCTGCCTATCATCCTGCCTCTATTGGCCAAACAGTGATTTATTCATCAATCAATAAAAGAAACATATATCCACAAGGACATACCTCATTGGGTATCAATTTTGGGTGAAGGAGCCAGAAGTTCAGAGATGCAAGGTTCATTGATTCCTGAGTGTAGGGAAGGGAGGAACCAGATTCTTCTGAAGAGAGAACTTCATTTCTAACCAGGATCACTGATGTTTGTTTCAGACGCCTTGTTCATGGAGGACATAAACCTGTGGTGTTCTGTCTTAATTCTGTGGTAGGAGCTGCAGTGGATATAAACATTTTTCCTAAAATTTTCAGATGTACTTGATGTACTTCTGGTTCCAAGGCAATAAAAAAATGAGGACAAGGGTGGACTATGCAGTACAAAAATTAAAATGCAGGAATTTAATCCAACAAAACCTTACATAAATATAGATCAACTCTCCCTGCCTATAAGGGCTTAAAATTAGAAAATATTACTGTAAAGTTGTATTAGAGTAACTCATGAACTCAGACCATTTCTCTGAACTACTTCATAATACTCAAAATCCAGATCTCAGCTGTAGTCAACCTGGGAGTCAATTTAATAAATTTCCAATCAGTGCTGTGGGCGTGTCTCAATCTTCTCATACATCACTGTGACATGTGAAGTGAAAAGCACTTTAGACAGAGCATGTGTTACATGAACTGTAACTACCAATTCCTCCTCAGAAACTGTTGAGCATTGGATTGAAAATGACAGTACTGTTATTTGATTCATGTGAACATAGAGTTTTATATGTTGAATGTGACCTGTGGGACTTAAGATATGCATGGAGTAGAGCAGCAACCAATCAGATGTAGAGCCCATGTATCCATGCCTGATTCCTGAGACACTCAGTTACAGGAGTCAACAGAAAGAGGACGAGCAACTGTTGTTCTCACAGACAAGTTAACAACTCGAGAGTAACATTCTCATTGAGAAAGGGGTAAAAGTCAAGTCAATTTGTACTGTGACTCATATATTTCCCAAACGGCACTTGGATGTATTTACAGGACTGAAAGCAGAGAGAAGTTGTCTCTCACAAGGATCTGCATGGCTAGAGGGTAGGTCTCCTTAGACACCTTTATCTCATTCTGGTTACATTTCCACGTTCAGCGTCCTCTTATTCCTAGACAGAGAATGTGTTAGTAAAGGTTGTCAAGACTTAATATTTTCAATATGAAGGATGCATTTGAAATGTGCTTCCAGGAATGAGAGAAGCCAAGATCACTCACAGGATTTTGTGTGTATGTCTGTTTAAATATCAGAAGCATAACTGCACATATAAAGTCAAATATTTGTGCAACTGAAAGCCAGTCTATTCCTTCAGCTTTTTTTTCTAACTTCACAATCATGAATCAGTTGTGCTTAACATTACCAGACAGAAGCAGCTGGAACGAGTCAGTTACATGGCTTCCCTTCTATCATTGGTCAGAAGAATTTCTGCTCATAGTGGTAACCTTATTAAAGAAGAATTGTCCCTGCAATCAGAGTGCTGTATGAGCTTACCCTGGAATTTCAGCTTCTTCTGATCTGGTCTGAGTTATGTCAACGGTAAGGATGCACTTCATAGTCCATAATGGTTCTGTGCTGATGTCTCTCTTGGTGACAATGTACAGGAGTCTTTGCCTTCTTCCTCTGTGTGGGTTCACAGAGACAGCCTCCTCTCACAATGGAATTCATTGACAAATATCTGGGCTCTGTGGGATGGTGGAGAGATGGTGTGAGCGTCCTCTCCTGAGGTAGATTAATGTGTCACTATGTGTGCTGAGTGGGTGCAATGTGTGTGAAACTGTGTAGGGTTTTCATTGAAAATATGCACACATTGATTCCTAGCATTCTCAGCCAAACTTCACTCTGAGGATCATTTCTCACTTCTCTGCCTGGACCTCTTTCACTAATCATAAACTCCCAACAGTTTCTTCCATTCCTGTGCTGCTTCCATTTTCTGCTGCTGAACCACTGAATGTCCCAAGTCCCTTTGCAGACAGGAATGCTTCTGGGACCTGGATCATAATGTCTCATTCTGATTCTCCAACAGATGGAGACACTATGGTGTCCTCAGTGATCAGATATCTCATCTGGAACAAGAAGCAGTAGAAATCTGTTTCTGGAGATGTCTGGAGTGTCTGCTCTGCAAATTATGTTTGGAGGTGATTACAGATGACTTCTACACTCCGTTCCTCCATTACATCATAGGTCAGTATTGTGAGAGGAGCATGTCTCCTGATGAAATACCTAGACTGTACAAATCAAGGGAAATGTCTGTGAAAGCTTATTAGACTTGGACCCAATCTTTAATTCTTAAGAATGGGATACCTGATAACAAATAAATTACTGTAAATCATCAAAAATGTGCAATTCTATGAGAACACTCATGAGAACGAGTTTCCACATTGATAGGCATCTACAAAAATTAAATTCATTGCTTATGAAGCTCTATAGTTCCAGAAAAACACAGAGTCAATTATAAGGTATAGATACTGTCTTCTGCCAAGAGACTTCACTTAAACAAGCCATTATACGCTTTGCCTATGGTAGGCTTAAGAGTTGGAAAAAATAGAATTTGATAAATTCTAAGATTCAGCAATTAGAGAAGTAACCAGACATTTCTTCACTGAAAGTGAACTCTGTTCTGAAATCACAGACACTAGGCGTTCTTGGAAATGCCAGTGTCATCACAGAAGGAGGACAGTAATATGGTAAATATGAAGTCTGACATCATGAGAAGTCTCCATTGATGATGCCATGACTCACCAACCTGTACTGAATGTTTCCTCATATTCCCCAGAATCATCACTAGCTTGGAAGCCTGAGGTCTCTTCCTTGAAGGATAAGATGATGAGGTGATTCCAGTAGAATTCTCAAGCCGCTACCTGAATAGTCCTTCAGTTAAATTCTTGCAGTCATATTAACTACTGAAATTACTGTAATTGTAGAATACATTCATTTCTGCATGAGGAACTTCAAAATTTTTCAACATGTTGATCAATCCCACTTTGCAGTTGGAGGAAGACAGGAGGGTGCTTTGTAAACTCACTGTTATTTCATGCACTACTTTTAATTCAGCATCAGTTGCATAGGAAAAGCAATTGCAAAACCACAAGGAGACAGTTACACTGTCTGACATGCTCCTAGGGTATCTATTAGTCCATAAATGCTGAACACTGCTGCTTTCTGGTATTCACCACCCCACAGAGAGAAGTCTATGTTTGGAATCCCAAAGATTACTACTCACTGTGTTTCACACACAGTAGTAAATAACACATTTACTCAGCACAAACTGCCTACATAAATATCCAGTGTGTTTTAGAATTATCTCTGGATATGGAAAATCTACATTTATTAAAATCCAATAGCTTTTGCTTTTTCATCAGGTTGCAGTGAATGAAAAGTTATGTCAGTTGAATTCCTTACTATCCTCTAGGTATGGTATCTCCTCACACAAACTTTGAAGAGCAAATATCTGTTGCCTGCTTCAGAGGGTTCTCTTAAATGTTACACAATTAGCTGTGAGCTATGGAGTGAATCTCTCTCTCTCTCTCCCTCTCACATACACACACACACACAGAGAGAGAGAGAGAGAGAGAGAGAGAGGGAGAGAGAGAGAAAGAGAGAAAGAGAGAGAGAAACACAAAATTGGAATGCAAATCCACAATAAAAAGTTTAACAAGACAAAAAATCCTAAACAAAGTTATTTAAAAAGAGACAATCACTGAACAAATATGCCATTGTGTTAGTTTTGTTTATCTAACTCCTGGAAATAGGGCTTAACTTCAAGAGCCCTCATATAGACCAGGGAGATAATCTGAAAAGACTAATTATGCCATTAGGTACCAACTTCAGGAAGCTTCTTGGTTAGATGTGGTAGCCCATGTCCAGTTCTCCTTTCAGCACTGGGACCCAATCAGTTTGCACATAGGCACACTGTGTGCTTGCCTCTACAGTCTCCCTGAGTTGATGTGTCCATCAGACCCTTGTGTCCAGAGGAGACTGTTTCTTTGGAGTCCCCCATCACCTCTGGGTCTTGCAATATTTCCACCTCTGCCCCTACATTGTTTCCTTGGTCCTGAGGTGAAGGTTATTGAAGATCACCCTTTTAGGACCCGGGGCTCCCAAGTCTCTCATCTGCACACAGTGTTCATTTGTTGTTCTCTGCCAACTCCCCGTCAATTGTAAGGATAAACATATTTGTTGGCTGATAGCATACTAAGTGCATCCAACTTGGCGAATGCTCCTCAGGAGAGGTGATGTATTTACTTGGGCTCAAGCTCAAATTATTTTTGCTCACTGAAATACATAAGCAGTGCCTTCAATGATAGGGTGTTATCATCAGTTTGTGGGGAGCAACCAGTAGTAGCCTGAAATATTTGTGTGTTTTCAATAGGATTCTTTGGCCAATGACTCAACTTGAGAATGTGTATCCACGAATAGCCATCTTCTACATATCCAGTTGTTTACTGAAGGTGAGCATTACAACAAATTGAAATTTGCCGTGAAGATTGAGGTTTAAGACTCAGTGGACCTAAGGTGCTCTGAAGCACCTTGTTTAGAGACCAGGCACACTTCATCCTAATAAACCCAAACACAGACAGACCCTCATTTTTGATCATCTTAACAGGGAGTTAGGGCATATGACAGGAAACCCAGGCTCTGAAGCTCAAAGTGAAGAGGAAACCCCAAACACTCACAGGAAAGTTGTGCCACAGCCACAAGCACCCTGCCCTGCATTAGGAAGAAACAGAGGAGAACAACCCTGAAATATGGTACAGCTGTCAGCCGAGGCTGTGTCTCTGTGCTCTCTGAGAACAGTAGTATGTGGCAGTATCTGCAGTGTCCATACTGGTGACCTTGAGCAACACCTGGTTTTTGGAGTTATCCTTGGAGATTGTGAGCCGATTCTTTAGGGATGGGTTGTAGTACTTCTCATCATTCCACCAAATGTCTGACAGCCACTCAAGAACCTTCCCTGAGGGCTGGCGGATCCAGCTCACACCGATACCAGAAGTGCTCAGTGAAAACCCAGAGAAAGAGCAGGTCAGACTGAGAGTCTGGGAAGGCTGCAGCAGCCCAGGGCCAGACTCCTTCAGGGTAACCTGGGACAGGACATCTGTGGGGGAAAAGTAGAAGGTAAGGTTGGCACAGAGTGAATTATGGGAGTTCATGCAGTAGGAATCCATGGAACTCACATGCAGGCACATTCAGCAGCAGGAATGAGGAGGCAAACAAGGCCATGGTGGCACACCAGTGAGTGCCCAGGCCCAGCTTTGCCTTTTTAGCCTATGCTTGGGTGGAGCAAGGAGAGATTTGCATTCCCTCACCAGGAGCTGACTCTGATGGAGGACTTAAATTATGGGTCTCAGGGAGAGCTGGTGTGAGATGAGGTACACAGGATGTCTCAGGGAAGTTCACTTCTGCTCACCATAGAAAGGAGCCCACATGAGAAGACCCAGGTCCTCAGTAGGCAACACATCTGATGATAACTGTGTGAATTCAGCAATCAAGAGTGTGTGTCATTTACAGGCTGGCAGTTATGCAGTCTGTAATTGCATGGAAGAGAGTTGTATTTCATTGACTTTACTAATCTGTCAATCTCCTGCCTCACATATTTGATATTCTATTATTCAACATGGGCAGCTTCATGTTTACACTGCTGTCTATTTCTGAAAACTTTAAAAACAACAGCAGCAGATAATATAACCTGTAGCAGAGACATGGTCAGTTATCTCAATTCTCTCAGATGCTGAGCATCCTGGAGAAAGGGAAGAAGGACAGAGAATGATGAAAGTCACAGCTCACAGGGCCCAGGGATTTCTTCACAGGTTCAGTGATGTTAAAGAGCAATGCAGTCTGCTTTTTTCTTGTGACTATTGGTGTTTAAAGCCAACAACAGCCAGCTCCAAGGTCCTGCAGTTTCTTCTGCACACTGGGCTGGGAGATGAAGCCAGGGCTCACAGGAAGTGCTCTCTGGCCTTCTGTACATTTCCTCAAGGATAAAGTCTATTTGGTGCGCCCCGATGGAACACTGACTCCCTACAGCATGCTGGCCCCAGGCTGATGGTCAGATCATCATGATGGCTCCCTTTATCCAGAATAAAGTCCTGTCTCACAGCCAATCCATGACGTGGAAACGGGGAAGAAAAGACTTCAGAATTACATAATTTTCTGATAATTTCAGACTATGCTTTAAATCATTTTTGTTTACTTCTGCTATTAGCATGATAATTACATAAGCAATGGTGATTTCTTGTGCCATGTGAAACATTTCCTCTACTGAGCATTTAGGTGTTGCTCTCTCCAGATATTGATCTCCCCTGTGTTGGATGTTTCAATATTTCTTATAATGTCAATCATGATGCTAAATGATTTCTGGTCTGAGGGGGCACAGATCTGTCACAGTCAGTGACATAGCTTAGAGACTTGGAATTAGATGGTTCTCTCCACATCTCACACAGGAAAGAGAATGGACATTTTTGTCTCTTGTGTCCTCTGTGATTCTATATCTCTCTGGCATGAACCCACAGCCTCATTCAGAATTCAAATGTGTTTTTTCTCCATGGGAGTGTACAGATGTATTCACTGTACCATTCATAGGTTTATTAATTTCAATTCAAATCACTGTTTTTCATTTAATTCTCTATCTTCATCAAGTTCTAGGTTTGTGTGAAATTCACATGAGCAACCATTTATGTGAGCAGAAACCTGCCAATTACAGCGTTCACAATGCTGGGGAGACCCCAGCTCTCTACTTCTGAACATAGCTTCAGACACAAAGAAATCCATGCATTCTCTGTGCACACACATGTTCCCAGGTCCCCGTACTCATTCAACAGTGCTTCTTTAGGATTTGTCTGTCCTTGATTATCACTGAGACTGAAATGTGATGTATGGCATAATAGTCTGTGTTTCTTTTCATGTTCAGTCTCTTTCAGATTTATACACATTGTGACATAGAAACTGCATGCTACATGTTGAGAGACAACATGGTATTTCATGGAAATGCCACACATGTTCAACCTTCAACCATTGATTTCTGGAGTAGACATCATAGACAATAAGGCAAGGACTACCTGTTCAAAAACTCTTGTAGAAATTCCATAAATTGGTGTTTTATGGAACACCAATTTTACTATTTGCTTTCATTCTCTCTCTCTCTCTCTCTCTCTCTCTCTCTCTCTCTCTCTCTCTCTCTCTCTCTCTCTCTCTCTCTGCCTCCCCTGTGTGCTGTTTTAAAGTCTTGTGGGTTTGTACAGTTGTGTACACAGATGAGTGTGCTTGTGTGTATACACACATACAGAGGCAATAGTTGTTATTGGCTGTCTTTCCCCTCCCACTTTATAACCCTTCTTTAATATAGGGTTTCTAACTGAACATGAAGCTCATCAATTCAGCAGAAATGACCTGCCCCTAAGCTTCAATGACAAATCTCTTTGTCCCCCAGTGTTGAAACCATAGTTACCAGACTCATTCACATCTTTCAACAACTGAAGGGATCAGTTTAAACAAATTTCCACAATGAACAGAGATGAAAGTCCTGCAGTAATAAACTGAGTTAGCTAAAAGCACAGCTGGGTCACATCTGGATTACAGCGCACAGTCCTCAGTTAGAGGAGAGGAGGGAAGTTTCGGGGAAGGTTCCCGGCCTGCTAGGGTTGATGGTAATGATTTCGGCCGAACCTTCCCCTTGGTTTTCACTTACACACAAATTTATGAGTATTATAATCAAGAAATCCGAACAACACTCTGCCTAGAGTAAGAAAGGACTCAGGAAAGTCCAGGAATTCCTTATCATGTGATTTCAGTGACTGTGTTAATGTCCTTTATGTCCTCATAGCTGTCGGTTTGCATTTTGTTATGGGGGACTGTGCTTCATATTTTTAAAATAGTACAAAGAGAACATGTAATGTTTTGAGGACACTGTATCCCTTCACATCTCACGTGGAGACAGAATTTCCAGAATACAGCAAGAAAAAGTGCAGCCCAGACACCTGATGGGTGCTTCCTCTAACCCTGTCTGCATAATCTCCTGGAATGGACCTGTGTTCAGTGTGTGCTGTGCGCCCCCTGGTGGCCGTGAGCGGCCTCACAGTGAGGTTTACGTCTGGGTTCACACTGAGATCACTCACTGTGTCTCTAGCACAGTAATAAGTGGCGGTGTCCTCAGACTTCACACTGTTCATTTGCAGGTACAGAGTGTTCTTGTCATTGTCTCTGGAGATGGTGAACCGGCCGTTCACGGACGGTGCATACTTTGTGGTACTGCTGTCTCCATTAATTTCTGCAACCCACTCCAGCCCCTTGCTGGGAGCCTGGCGGAACCAGCTCATCCAGTAGTCACTGAAGGTGAATCCAGAGGCTGCACAGGAGAGTTTCAGGGATCCCCCAGGCTTCACCAGGCCACCCCCAGACTCCACCAGCTTCACTTCACACCGAACTCCTGAAAACACAAAAAAAATCCTGGTCCAGAAATCATCGCACATGTCCATTGTCCCTCATATTAATGTCCACTCACACAGTCAGCATCTACTGCTCTCCATAAATTACCTTTTAAAAGAGCAACAAGGAAAATGCAGCTCAGCCCCAACTGCATGCTGATCCCTGAGTGAAGTCTTGGGATCCACAGCTGAGCTCCTCTGTCTGAGCTGTAAGGTCAGGACTGGGCTGCTTTTCTTGAGCAGAGAGAGGGCCCATTTGCATGTCTTCCTGCTTTATAGCAAGCTCTGTAGTGGAGCCTGGAAATGGCAGGTCCTGTGTTATTTGTGAATGTGCTGGAGGAATCAGATCACAATGTTAATGTTGGGGAAAACGTTATTTAATTAGATGAATTTCCAATAATCTCCTGATATCCGTTTGCAATGATGGATAAAGAGTATTAAGTTACATCATTTTCAATCATCTACTATGATCCCTTTTACAAACAAAAGACTCATTTTAATAAAATTTCAACTCAATTCTGCGTGTCTTGGATTACAAACCTAAGTGACATTGCTTTCCCATGCACATTTCTGTAGGAGTTGGCACTGCTGTGTGGACCTCATCCTTGATGAATATAAAATTCCCTGCAGAGCTAATGCTTTGTGTGCAGCATCTTCCTGAGGTTGGAAACTCCCTTTCTGTATGGAGGTCATGTGACATGCCTGAATCCCAGCACTCAGCTAATCACATGCATGAGCCTTTTCCAGGCAGTCTGTGTATTTCTTTTTTATCATCTAATTTAGATTTCCATTGCTGCATGTTTACCTATTTGTCCCTAGAAATGTGGAGTGACTGAGAAGCTGAACTTCAAGGCAGAGCCCAGCATTTTACTTCTCTGTGTCTGCAGGTGTCCCCATCAGAGCAGCAGCAGGGGGCAAGTGCCATTCAGGTGTCACCTCACCAGGAAGTAAATCCCTGATGGGTGAATCTCTGATTGGCAAAACTGGGACATCAGACTCCAGAATGTCTTTTTCTTTTGCTGTTCTTTTTCATTTTTGCTCCTGCCATCTTTCTTTGATACTTGGCATAGTGTGAATGGGTCTGGGGAGATTCCCACTGCCTGTAATATATACAGTGTTCTCATGTGGAAACATCCCATTCTACTGGACAGTTTTACCTGTGCATTATTGTGAAGATGATTTCTTCTTAAGCTGCACTGTCCAACTGATAATAATAAAGTTAGTTTAAATAGACTAATGATGATTGAAATTAATACAAGGGAGCTTCGCACAGCGAGGGCCTGTGAGTTTCACTTCCACAGTTGCATAGACTGTAGTTCAGGTTAATGATTAGGGAAAACACTTGAGTCCTTGGAAGCCAAGCTGTCTCAAATTCTTTCCATCTTAATGTTGAAAGATGCATTTACAGCTCTCTGTAAAAGATATTGGAATCCAAGTTAGGAATATTTATATTAGGAGATGGTATAAATTGACCATTTCATTTAAAGCCTTCTCAATAGAAGGAAATCCTGCCTGGTGCAGGAAACTTAGTCAGATGCCCAGGGTTTCTCACATCATAGATGGTGGAGGAAAACATTCAACTGCCACTAACTAGCATGATTTCTAACTACACTCCAACTCTTTGTCTTCATACTTAAAAATATGTGTTGTTATCTCCACTCATCAAGAAAACTTGTCTTGGCAAAAGTTGGAGACCACTACAGAAATCACAGCAGATCAAAATGCAGAGTTGTTAAGCCCAAGCCTCAACTGATATATCTACAACCCATCTCCTACATCATAGGCTTAGGGATTGTGGTAGAAGAGGAAGTAGAATGAGTGTGTGCACCCTAGGAAGGGTAAGCCTGCTCTGAGATTGTGTCTCCTGTACATATTAGAGAAGATGTGTCCATCTAGTCTACCTGACAAGGCTCTTGAAACATGAGCCAAACAAGAATGAAAACAGCAGACACACTAACATGAAAGGAGGAGTGTTTAACAGGCCTCAGCTCTACTCAAAATTTTATAGGCACTAAGGATCCCAGAGCAGGAGAAATAGTCTTCAAGAGAATAGAGTATACCTCTAGGTTTTCTAATACCATAAAACCCTGAAAACTTATTACATAAACAGAAGTTGAATTTCATTATTTAGAAATACATAAATCACACACACACAGAGAAATAAATATTAATAACTTAAAAAAGAATGAATTTGAAAGAAAACAGGAGTCTCCAAAGGGAGGTTGGTAGGGAGAAAAGGGAATAGGATATGAAGTATATTATAATCTAAAAAGCTATTCATATTAATTGACAATGAAAACCCAACTCCTTGTTTCTTGAGTTTCCTTAATTGTCAGATAGACACAAAAATAGTACAAAATGCATGAGTGATTGCCTAGGAAGAACAAAACCACACCCTGAAAATTCCCCTCAGGGCACATGCATTACACCCTAGAATTCTGGGGTGGCTCAGTAGGATCAAGAACTATAAATACTCCTTGTATTTGTAACATTAGTGAGGCAAGCCTGGGACTCATGATGCTGGTTTCCCACAAAATCTAATACAAAAATTCCTCTAGAGACAATTCAACAAGACATATTACAGGAAGAGATAATTTTGGGTACTGAAAACAAATCTTCCACATCTTCTTTAAGGGTCCTCCTTGTTTACTAGCTTCTCTAGTGGTGTGGATTGTAGGCTGGTAATCCTCTACTCTATGTCTAAAATCCACATGAGTGAGGACATATCATGTTTGTCTTTTTGATTGGGTTACCTCAAACAGAATGGTTTCTTCTAGTTCCATCCATTTTTCTGCAAATTTCAAGATTCCATTGTTTTTTCTGCTGAAAATGTACCACATTTTCTCTATCCATTCTTTGGTAGAGGGGCATCCACGCTGTTTCCAGTTTCTGGCTATTACAAATAGTTCTGCTATGAACATTGTTGAACAAATGTTCTTGTTGAATGAATGTGCTTCTTTTGGGTATATGCCTAAGGGTGGAATTGCAGGATCTTTTGGCAGACTCATTCCCATTTTCCTGAGGAATCACCATACTGATTTCAAAGTGGCTGTACAAGTTGGCACTCCCACCAGCAGAGGAGAAGTGTCCCCTTGTCTCCACATCCTCTCCAGCACAGTGTGTCATTGTTGTTTTCATTTAAGCCATTCTGGCTGGTGTAAGATGGTATCTCAGAGTTGTTTTGATTTGCATTTCCCTGATGGCTAAGGATGTTGAGCACTTTCTTATGTGTCTTTCAGGCATTTTTAGATTCTTCTATTGAGAATTGTCTATATAGTTCTGTACCCAACATTTTCATTGGATTGTTGGATGTTTTGGAGACTAGCTTCTTGAGTTCTTTGTATATTTTGGAGATCATTCCTCTGTCAGATGTGGGATTGGTGAATATCATTTCCAGTCTGTGGACTGCCATTTTTGTTTGCTGACTGTGTCCTTTGCCTTACAGAAGCTTCTCAGTTTCAGGAGATTCCATTTTTTCAATTGTTGATCTCAGTGTCTGTGCTACTGGTGTAATGTTCAGGAAGCGGTCTCCTGTACCAATTAATTCAAGGGTATTCACCACTTTGTCTTCTAATAGGGTTAGTGTGATTCAGTTTATGTTGAGGTCTTTGATCCATTTTGACTTAAGTTTTGTGCAGGGTGAAAGGCTTGGGTCTATCTGTAGTCTTCTACATGTCCACATCTAGTTATGCCAGCACCATTTGTTAAAGATGTTCTCTTTGTTCCAGTGTATAAATTTGGATTGTTTGTCAAAAATCAGGTGTTCATAGGTATGTGGGTTAATATCAGGGTTTTCATCTCTATTCCATTTGTCTACCTGTCTATTTTTGTGCCTATACCAAGCTGTTTTCAGGACTATAGCTCTGTACTATAGCTTGAAGTCAGGGATGGTGATACCACCCTGAACACACCCAATCAAGTCTGATCTCGGAAGCTAAGCAGGGTAGGGCCTGGTTAGTACTTGGATGGGAAAACAGTTGTTTCTCTTTCCTGGTTCTAAAGACTTAAGAGTTCCTGGGCTTGGTTAGGGCTGAGCTCCCCTTGCTGGCCCAGAACTCCTCTGCAGGGAGGTTTTTGTCTGGGCTCATGCTGAAGTCACCTCACTGTGTTTCTTGCACAGAAATATGTGGCTGTGTCCTCAGTGGTCACAGAGTTCAGCTGCAGGAAGATCTGGTTCTTGGCTGTGTCTCTGGTGATGGAGATGCGGCTCTTGAGGGATGGGTTGTAGTCGGTGCCACCACCATTATCTATGTACCCCATCCACTCCAGCTTCTTCCCTGGGAACTGCCTGATCCAGGTCCACCAGTAACCACTGGTGATGGAGAAACCAGTGACAGAGCAAGTGAGGGACAGCGACTGTGAGGGCTTCACCAGGCCAAGTCCTGACTCCTGAAGCTGGATCTGGGACAGGACACCTGCAGACAGGAAGAGTCAATTCTGTCAATCACATGTTGTCACATCCCCTCATGGACACATGTATGAAATGGTCACACTCACCAGGAAGGGCTGTCACCAGGTACAGAAGACCCAACAGTCTCATCTTCTAGGCTACACCCCCTTTTCTCAGAGGTCAGCCTCCTGTGAGAGAGATGTGAGCTCCCACAGCTCAGGAGGGGATTTAACTTAGAGCTGGAAGATGAATTTGCATGTGGAGAGTCAGCCTTGTCCTTATAAAAGAGGAGGGTGGATACCACTCCATTTCCTCATTACAACACAGCCATCACTGTGTCTCATTTTCTATAGTGTGTGTCTGAGGTAAGACAGTTTGGGGACCACAGGGCTCACAGGAAACACACACTGGCATGACCCCACCTCCATTTCCTAGAACAATGCCCCCCCAATCTTCTGCTCCTATGTATATTTTTTTCTTTTTTCCATTCATTTATTTCTTAACATTTTACATATTATTATTATTCTTTAATTAATTAATTTTATATTTAAATTCCAGTTTCTCCTCCCTCCTCTCCCTTTCCCTTCTCCCACTCCCCCACCTCTCATCTGCTCCTTGTAGAGTATAAGTCCTTCCCTAGGAAGCTACTAATTCTGTCCATCATCTCCTTGAGGCTGACCAAGGTGCCTCCCCACCCCCTGGCACCCCTGCGTCTAGGCTGGGCAGGTTCTCTCTCCATGTAGAATAGGCTCCACTAAGTCTGATTGTGCATTAGAGTTAGATCTTGTTCACACCATCAGTGGCCTCATGTATTTTCCCAGCTGCACCACTGTCACCTATATTAAGGGAGTCTTGTTCAGTCTTATGCAGGTTCCCCGTTAGTCAGACCTGAGTCACTGATCTCTCACTGTCTCAGGTCTGCTGATTCTGTGGACTTCCCCATCATGATCTTGACCCCTTTGTTCATATTATCACTCCTCCCTCACTTTGATTGCACCCCAGGAGCTTGGCCCATTGGTTAGTTGGGGATTTCTGCATCTGCTTCTCTCTGTTTATGGTAGAGGGTTAAAGCTTCTCTGGGGTTGAGGATTGTAGTCTGTGTATCTTTTGCTTCATTTCTGGTATCCACTTATGATTGAGTACATACTATATTTGTTTTGTGGGAATGGGTTTCCTCACTCAGGCTGTTTTTTTTTTCCTACCTTAGTCCATTTGTCTGCAGATTTTAGGATGTCTTTGTTTCTTACTGCTGAGTAGTACTCCATTGTGTAAACATATCACAGTTATTTCATCCATTATTTGGTTAAGGGGCATCTAGGTTATTACCAAGTTCTGGATTTTACAAATAATGCTGCTATTAACGAAATTGCTGCTTCTGTATTTTTTGGTTTCATGTCAACTCCAATCTACTATTCACACTTGGCTTCCTGAGTTCCTGGTTTCTGGTTAGGAAGACCACCCTGCTCAAGAACTTTTTCTTCCCTTTTCCAGCCAAATAATGTTTTCCCATCTTTCCTAGAAAGTTAGCATGCTGTCATGTCATTGTAGCATGGGGTCCATACCTACTTCTGTTATGATAAATCTTTCCAACAAACCCGCCAACCCCCACTGCCACGTGTGCACTCTACGCCAGCCGCCTGCCTGAGTTAGGGCCCCAATTAATGCACAGAGACAGTTGTATTAGGTATAATGCTGCTTGGCCAATGACTAGGATTCTCATCTGTTAGCTCAGTCTTAATTATCATAAATCTATATATTTTATAAGACTTATCGGATGCCTTCCATTGGCGCTCTCCCTTACCATGGGATCACATCGCTGCTGCAGGAGGCAAAGGGGAAATAAAGGAATACTTCCTGTTTCTCCTTGCTTAAATGAGTCTCCTTGCTATGTCACTTCCTGCCTGGATCACCACTTCTCTACTACATTTCCCAGAATTCTCTTTGACTCCTAGTCCTGTCTAACTTGCTGTCTCATTGGCCAAACAGTATTTTATTTATCATCCAGCAAGACAAACACAAACACAGAAGCACTTCCCCATCATACTTCTTCCTCCTTCCTGACTGCAGAATGTAGAGGAAACACATGCTGATGGGAGAAGCTTCTTCCCATACTTCCTCCTCCCTCCTCAACTCCCAAGTCCCCAGATCCGTATTCACCACCTTGCTGTCTTTTGAAAACAAATAGGATTCTAGTGAATAAAACAATAAGTAAAAATAGATAAAAATATTGCATTTGAACAAGACAAAACAAACAAAATACTGAAGGAGAAGAGCCCAAGAAAAGGCACAAGAAACAAGTGTGGTTGCAGGGACCACCAGAATTATACTTAGGAATCCCATAAAAAGACAAAATGAGAAGCTGTTCTATATAGGCAAAGGAACTCTAGGATAAAATAAGAGATAAATAGATAAATGTATGAAATAGAAATAAAGACATGTGGTATCATGACACAGGGAACCTTCCACAGGTATTTGATTAGATCCTGATGGCATCTGCTGATGGAAATGAAGCCTGTGCTTAGGACTATTTGGTTTCCTCCACCTGACACCCTTTAAGAAATGTCATTTTTCAATTTAAAGGTGTTCTGAATTGGAGATAGGTTCTAGGCTAGGGATGGGACCTCATGCATACCTCCTTGTGCTCAAGAACCCCATCTGCTGTGGACAAATGCATGTCCTGGCTTTCCAATAGAGAAATTCTTTCTACTCTGAGTAAACTGGCTTCATGGTGATTGAGAGAGTCTTTGAACAGGGTTATTTCTGTTATTGTAGCATTCCCAGGAGAGTGATACAGATTCCAGGAACTAACAGATCCTGTATCCTTCTAGGGGAGGGTTCTAACTGCCATAGGAGATGGTCTCCTAGGCCTTGTATGTGGTTAACTGAGAGGAATAAACTCTGAGTTGAGTCAGGAAACAGTCTTGCTGGCCTCTCTTCACTTACTCCGCAGGCTCTGCATGAATAATTTATTTTGGTTTTTCTTTTTGATGCCTCATAGCAAAAATACTTAGCAATGTTATTGATCATATGGACCTGTTGTCATTTGAAAATCATAATACACAATATCAGACTGTGTACCTCTCTCTTTTCTTTGACAGAGCATGGTCTCCAATTGATTATTTTCACCCCATGTAGGGATTGCTCTGAAATGTTTGTAGACAGTTTTATTCTCTATCAGCAATCCTTTATAGGTCAGGAAGGTTGTCTGAAGAACCTTGTGTTACTGTAATGCAGCAGGGTAGACATAAGATGGAATTCTTTGGAGTATGGAAGCTTTGACTATTCTTGAGAAATCCAGTCTCTCTCCACAGAAGTCAGCCCTATGAACCTTGCATTAACCAGCAAGTTCATGTCTAACAACAACCTTCATGTGACTGTTAGTCTTTCTGCTGAAAATTTCCAGGGATATACAAATAAGGAATCCTCTTTCCTTTCTATCCTGAGGCTTATATCTGAGCAAGAGAGATCATGATGGTGATGAACCTTTATACTGCACATAAACCATTGCGAGGACACTAGGCCTTGGAGGAGAAGAAATTTTTGTAATAAAAATTGTCACATTGTAGCCATGCTATTAATGGCAGCCTTATTTTTCCTGATATTCAGCTTATGTAGAGCCAAGGATTGTGTCTTCTGCTAAATAAAACAGAACAGAAACAAAAAGCCTACATATACAGAATTGCTTAGATACAGACATATGAAAGTTATAACTGAGTCCAAAAGTAAGAGTGGATACAGCAGTTGTCCTCGGTAGTATAGTGGTGAGTATCCCTGCCTGTCACTCGGAAGACCAGGATTCGACTCCCCGAGGGGGGGACTAGCAGCCTATTGCAGGGCATTGGAGGCACATGCTTTAACCCCAGCACTCGGGAGGCAGAGGCAGAGGATGTCTCTGAGTTAGAGACCATCCTGGTCTACAAGAGCTAGTTCCAGGACAGCCTCCAAAGCCACAGAGAAACCAGTCTTGACAAACCAAAAAAAAAAACAAAGAGAAAGAAAGAAAAAGAAAAAGAAAGAAAAGAATGGATATAAGTTGTCTATGACACCTATAAAAATAAAATTCTCCCTCAATCTCTTTGTCTCTCTCTCTCTCTCTCTCTCTCTCTCTCTCTCTCTCTGTGTGTGTGTGTGTGTGTGTGTGCTTGTGTATGTGTTGGTGTGGGGGGCAGGGTTATCATATTCAATACACTGATGTCTAGTCAGTGTCAATCAGTGTGAAAATAAAACTTGTGACAAAGACAATGAAATTGGGGAAACAGGGGAATGATCAACTGGGCTCCTGATGACATCAACGCCTTTTACATCACCAGTTTCCAATCCCGACCTCTGGCCCATGTTATATGAGCAGAAGCCCAGAATGTCTCCAAAGTGACAGATTCTATATGGAGAGGACTTCATAAAATGACATTTGGCTCCATCGTAATCTCTCAAATGAGATGAAATTTGATTGCTACCAACAAAACAATACAGGATTAGACTTACCTATAAATGATTATATGGAATTTAAATTAAGAGGAAACATAAAGAGACACCACAAATCTATGGAGAAAACTTCCACAAAAGTATTTGGTGAGCTGTTAGATACATTACTGAATTTAATGAAAGTTGTTTTTGTTTGTTCAGCTATTGTTGACTTTTATTTTCCTAGCAAAATTCATATTATAGTGTATACCTAGATACGCCAATAACAGTTCTAGTATCTTAGATTTAAAGGGGACACACACACACACACACACACACACACACACACACACACCTGTCATAACGTATTGTCACAGCGTCTTTTTCTCTGTTTCATTAAAGCAGAAGCTTGTCAATGGAGGTGGTCACTGATAAAGATCTCCTCAATGTCTAGTTACTGCAGGACCACAGGGCTTACTCAATCATCACCAGTTCATTCTCAGATGGCATTTGGAAAGCTTGACAAACACCCTTTAGGACTGTTAGGAGGAGCATGAAAAGGGGGCACCCAGATTTATGAATTCTGAGAAAGTCCCCAGGCTAATCTTCTGTGTCCTCTCAGCTTCTTGTTCATCCAGGATTTCTGACACACTCAGGATTTGGTTGCAACACTGTGTCTCTTGCACAGTAATAAGACAGCAGAGTCCTCAGATGTCAGGCTGCTGAGCTCCATGTAGAATGTCCTGGAGGATTTGTCTCTAGTCAGTGTGGCCTTGCCTTGGAATTTCTTATTGTACTTGGTGTTACCACTATCAGGATCAATTCTTCCAATCCACTCCAGTCCCTGCCCAGGCTTCTGCTCAACCCAGTGCATATAACCATAAGTGAAGGTGTAGCCTGAAGCCTTGCAGGACAGCTTCACTGAGGCTCCAGGCTTCACCAGCTCAGCCCCAGACTGCTGCAGCTGGACCTGGGAGTGGACACCTGTGGAGACAAAGGCAGAGTGGATGTCACTGTCACCTGAGAACATGGCCCCTCCTCAAGTCTGGAGCTTGGAGCCCTTACCTGTAGCTACTGTCACCAGGAAGAGGATGATCCGGCTCCATCCCATGGTGAGGACCTGGGTGCTCAGTGACTGTGGAGAGGACACTGATCATGTGTTGTTGGTGGTGTGGACATCCCTGTATTGACCACCATAGACTCCTGTGATTTGCATATTCATGAGCAGGGTGCTTCTTAGATAAGGACCTAGTCCAGCTGGAGAATGAGGAGGTAGAGGACACCTGGGTCAGGCAGCAGGATGCAGAGGTCCAAATCGTCATCCTGTCTGAGGAAGCAGTCATTCCTGAGACCTGTGCAGACCCTACAGAAACATCAAGGCCTAATCATTCAATTTACAAATAGAATTGGAACCTGAGATATTTGGTCCTTCAGGGGAAGAGATTAGGTTCTATTGGTACTAATAATTGTGATTGGATATTTCCAAAGCTCCTGAAATTAGCAGAGTTTTAGTCTTCTCTCATGGAGGAACAATATTTGCTTTGCTTTCCCAGCTGTTTTCAGCTCTGTGTTTCCCATGTTTGCGTCTCTCTCTCTCTCTCTCTCTCTCTCTCTCTCCTCTCCGTCTCTTCTCTTCTCTTCTCGTCTCGTCGTCTGTGTGGTGGTTCTGATGTGTTCTCTGTTGTGTGTGTGTGTCTGTGTGTGTGTTTGTCTGTGTGTGTGTGTCTGTGTCTGTGTGTGTGTGTCTGTGTGTGTGTTTGCTTCTGTGTGTGTGTGTCTGTGTCTGTGTGTGTCTGTTGTGTGTGTGTGTCTGTGTGTGTGTGTGTCTGTGTGTCTGTGTGTGCCTGTGTCTGTGGTGTGTCTGTGTGTGTGTGTGTGTGTGTGTGTGTGTGTGTGTGTGTGTTGTATGGAGGTGCTGGGGTTATCCTGTGTCATACACTGACATCCAGTCATTGTCAGTCAGTGTCAATCTAAACGTGCTGCAGAGACAATCCAATTTCAGGAAACAGGCAATGATCACCCAGGGTTCCTGATGACATCAAGGCCTCTCCCATCATCAGGTCAGGATCCCCTGCTCTGGCCCAGTGTTATGTGAGCAGGAGCCCAGAATGCTGAGAGAGTAACAGAGTCTATACCAGAGGACTCCACAGTGTGACATTCGGGTCGTCTTCATCTCTCAATTCATAAGAAATTTGACTACTACTAACAAAAGCAATCCAGGATTAGACTCACCTATAAATGATTACTTAGAATTGAAATTATGAGGAAAGGTAAAGTGACTCCCCACAAATCTTTGGTAACAACTTCTACTAAAGTATTCAGTGTGCTGTTAAGTATATCAAACTGAATTTTGACATGTGTTTATGTTTGTTCTGATATTGTTGATCTATTTTCCTAGCCAAATTATTATTATAATATATTCCCAGCTACTTTATCAACAGTTCTAATGTCTTTAATTTAGATCACACACACACACACACACACACACACACACACACACACACACACACACACACACACACACACATAATGTATTGTCACAGCTTTTTATATCTTGTTTCATTAAAGAAGACACATATCAATGGAGGTGGTCACTGATAAAGATCTCAATTTGTGGTATAATGCAGGGCACACTCAGTCATTTTCAGATGTCATTTGGAAAAACTGACAAACACCTCATAGGACCATTAGGAGGAGGCTGAAACAGGACAGTCAGGTTCATTATTTCTTTGTAATCTCCAGGCTGCTCTTCTGTGTCATTTCAGTTTCTTGCTTCCTGCTCCTCCAGGTTTTCTGACACACTCAGGATATGATTGCAACACTGTGTCTTTGGCACAGTAATAGACTGCAGAGTCCTCAGATGTCAGGCTGCTGAGCTCCATGTAGGCTGTGCTGGAGGATGTGACACTGTTCATGGAGACCCGTCCTTGGAACTTCTGTGCATAGTTTGTGCTTCCAGTTCTGGGGTTGAGACATCCCATCCACTCCAGCCCCTGTCCAGTCTTCTGCTTCACCCAATGCATATAGTACTCAATGATGTTGTAGCCTGAAACCTTGCAGGACACCTTCACTGAGGACCCAGTCCTTACCAGCTGAGACCCAGACTGCTGCAATTGGATCTCGCCTTGGACACCTGTGGAGAGAAGGAAAACTGGATGCTACTGTCACCTGAGCCTCTATTGTCCTCAGGCCTGGAACTGGAGAGCCTCTTACCTATAGCTGCTGCTACCAAGAAAAACAAGCTCCAGCTCCAGTCCATAGTGAGGATGTATGCACTCAGGGACTGTGGAGATGAGGTTAGTCACCTGTTGCTGTGGTCTATGGACATCTCAGTATTTAGCATCACTAATTCAGGTCATTTGCATATTCATGAGAGGGTTAACTGTTATTATCAAGACCTGATCCAGCCTGAGAAGAAGGCAGAAGCCTCCAAGTCATCAGGATACTGATTGACCAGTCCTAACACACTCTTATTGAATACATCCCATAACTCATCCCTAAGCTCTTCACAGACAGACTCCTTCCCACTGGGACTAAAGTCCCCACTGTCATGTTCCTCAATCTGAGACACACTGAATGTTCCATGAGCCAGCGACCATCCTCAGTGTGAAATGTGTTTGTGATTCAGGGAACTTGCATTGAGGGCATTGAGTCCATCCTGGCCCACCAGGCTTTAGCAGAGGATATTGGAGAGTGTTGTTCAACCCTCATCAGATACCCGCAGGACCCATGGGACACCTCTAATATTAGCTGGCCATACCTTAGACATTTTGCCAGAATGGGGCATGAATTTCAACCTATTGAGTAGAACAACCATTGTTATCAGTGTAGGCACTTAGTAAGGGATCTATGTTAATGTGTCTGAGACACAGGCAAGAGGATCCCAAATGGACTCTTGATAAAGTCAAACCCTCCAAAAAATTTGGCTGTTAAAGTTTTCTTTTTAAGCATGCTGCAGGTGTGTTTCTCATGAGTTTTCTTCTTTAAATCCCTTTCTTTTGTCTATTTGTTTGCTTTCTACAGTGGTAAAGAAATGTTGTGGAGTTGAATGGTTGGTACTTATGTAAGTAAAAGAAAATTGTCCTAATTTGAACCACCTTAGTCAAGATAGTACTTGATAATAACCAGAACATTAATCACAAAAACAATATAAAAGTCATCCAAATTAGAAAATTGAAACTTACTCATCAATTCAGACAGCATGAATATATATGTAATTAGAAACACTCAAAGACTACATGAGGAATTAGAACCAATAAACAAATTAAGAAAGATACACCATCACTATTCCCTATAAATTAATATTAGACATATTAAAAAACCAAGAAAGAAAAATAAAGACATACAGAATTACACCATGCACACCCAAACTCTCACTACCAAATTCCTAGCCTCCTCCTCCCTATGAGCTATTTACACACACACACACACACACACACACACACACACACACACACACAGAAAGAGAGAGAGAGAGAGAGAGAGAGAGAGAGAGAGAGAAGAGAGAGAGGAAATCATGCTCAGTTTTTTCAGTGTTTTTTTTTTTGTACATGATTTCAGAGATGACCACTTCACATTGGAAATTTGAAAATATTCACTCAGCATGAATATGATCATGAGCCCATATACACATATGCACATAACTCAGTTGAAAGATGAGAAAAAATCAATTAAATAGTAAAAAAATACCTGATAGGCATTTATCTAAACAATACTTATCTATGTTCATACATGTCTAAAGAATTTCCAGTTTTGAATTATTATTGATACACAGGTTAAATGCACATGGGCATGCCCATCAGGTATCTTAGTATAACTTGACAGAAACAAGAGATAATAATGGCTGATGCACACATAAAGAATTTCATTGGTTTGTCTGTAGACGAGTGTGGTGAGACTGGTGTGCACTCTTCACCAAACAAAACACAGCTTCACCATAAGTTGTCCCAGTCAACCAATAGGTTACAGATAAGAGACATGAACGTGTGTTTCATGAGAGGTCTACACCAACATCTGCATCTATGGCAGGGTCATTCCTAGGAGTCAAGGTAAGAAAAGGACTTCACTATGAAGCTGAGAGTGGTTTGTGGGGTGGGGAAATTGAGGAGTTAATGGGAGGATTGGCTGATCACTATCATCAAAATATGTCATAGATACATAAAATAACTATAGAAGCAATAAAATGACTAAGATGAAATTGATCACAGTATTTGAGGAAGAAGTCATGGACAAAGAAAGCATGGCAAAGAGAATCTGTGAGAATACTGTGATGTGGTCTTGAGATGAGGAAAACTCTGTCCTGTGTGTGAAACTGAATGGACCTGAGTGAGATAATCCAGGGACAGGAAGACAAACGCTGCCTGACCTGAGTTACATGGAGAATGAAAAGGTGGAAACCCTGGCACCAGAGCACATTGTTCTGATTCCCAGAAGGGGAGGTGACAGAAGAAGAGAAGAAAGTCAGAAAACACACGGGGAATTTATATTCCAGAATTGTTTAATGATACATTTTAGGGTACATTTCACAGCAGTTATTTGTGTCCTGGGTTATAATGGGCAGTGGGTATTGCTCTGTTCCATGCTCTGGAGCAATTTTCTTTCATTGTGTTGACTTCAGCCCTGATGCACTGAGCACTGCCTGAGTCAGCTTCATCCCTAAGTGTAGCTGCCACTTGAGGTTGGGAACTCCAACTCTTTTAGTATTCTTATTAAATTCTTTCATTTATTTTACTTACCAACCACAGTGTCCTCTCCTTCCTCTCCTCAGATACTCGGGATCATGGTAGAAACTGTGAATAATGCAGTGTCTGAACCTTGTGGAAACAAAGCCTGCTGGAAGGAAGGCAGCTCACCTCCTCTCAACCATAGTCAAAGGACACAGACAGTAAGTGTCCCGCGCTAACCGTCTCGCCAGCAAAAACGACATGGGGACACTCCTCAGGATCCTTCTGCAGTAAAGCTTTAATGCCTCTTGAGAGGGAGAGCATCAGCTTACAGAGCGGAGACTCTGAACACCCAAAAACCCCTCCTTATATAGGCTGGCAACCGTCGCCTCAGACTGTTACTTTCTGACTGGATGAAGCCCGTCGGACCATATGACGTCAGCTGAACGAACCATATGACGTCACGGGAGGGGCAGAGACTAAGGGCTGGAAAGTTACAAAGTTACCTAGTGCGCATGCTCACAGCTTGTAACAGCTCATTACATATGCACCAGCTTGTAACAGCTCCTAACAATTAAGGAGCTGTGTGTCTGACAAATGGTCTTCTAGAGAGGAGAGCACAGCAATACAAAAGCCCTGAAATATATAAATATATATATATATATATATATATATATATATATATATATGAATGAAAGCAGGAGCAGAATAGAATATAAAATTTTACTCATGTATGAAAAAGTTTGTCTTTAAAAACCATATTAGTACTACAAACTGAAGAACCCCAAAATCCTATTTCTTGATATATGACTCCTGAATATATGGATGAGTAGGTCTCTGATTTTTTTGCCTTCTCTTGGGACTCTTTTCCTTCTGCTGACTTGCCTTTTCAAACTTAGTTGTGATGGCTTTTTTTGATTATTATAATTATATTATATTGTATTATGTTTCACTATTAGCACATACTAATATATCACTGGAAAATAAGATGACAAATTATGAAGAATATGTCATGGCATTTGGCCATAATTTTAAGGTAAACATAAATCTGGCTTTTAGTCTGTTATTAAATCTGTGATTAAATTCAAACATGATTTAAAAATTTAATCTGTCATCCAATTTAAACCTGGTTTAAACATTAAATTTATAACTGATTTAAACTACTGACCACAGTGTTCATCTTATAGGAATATTGGTATTGTAACAGCACTTGGCTTGGAATCTAACCTGAATGTATAGGAAAACAGAAGCCATTGTTTTTGTTTTGTTTTGGATTGGTATGGTTTGGTTTAATCATAGTTCCAGAGCTCCTAAAACAATACATGCTTTGATTTGGTTATTTCCCAGATCAAGATGATAAGCCCTTAGTGCTTAACAGGTCATACACTCCGGATGTAAGACACAAGTAACTCAAGCTGTAAATGATTTGTAAACTTCCTCAATGATGACTGATGCTACTATGTCCAAAAGAACTTGTTCAGGCTATAGAGGGTGAAAAGTCACCAACCAAACATTTCCCAGCTGTGTACTACTCCTATGACAATTCTTCCCTGCCAAGACAAATACCTTCACTGGCAAACTAGTGTCAAGACTCTGTTGAGAGACAACTAGCCTCTGCTTAT
The DNA here is from genome assembly GCF_003668045.3 of Cricetulus griseus. Classification (NCBI taxonomy): domain Eukaryota; kingdom Metazoa; phylum Chordata; class Mammalia; order Rodentia; family Cricetidae; genus Cricetulus; species Cricetulus griseus. The sequence goes on along the minus strand of NC_048598.1, from coordinate 176,891,441 downwards.
TTGAAATTGTATCATGAGACACAGGAGGGCACATGTGCCTAGTAACATTTTTCATTGAAAATAACATTTTTTTTTGAGAAAGGGCTTCTCTGTGGCTTTGGAGCCTGTCCGGGATCTAGCTCTTGTAGACCAGCCTGGTCTCAAACTCACAGAGATCAGCCTGCTTCTGCCTTCCAAGAGCTGGAACTAAAGGCGTTTGCCACCAACGTCCAGCAAAAAATAACATTTATATAAATACATTCTAATCACAATTCTCACAACTCCCCAGCATTCCAACTTTCAGGTCTTCGTGCCCCTCCCTTTAGAAATTAATCTGGTGAATAAAGTGACATGTACCCAATCTATTATACTCAATCTCTAAAAATTTCCAACAAGCCACACAGGTTCTTCACTGTTCACAACTACACACCACACACACACACACACAACACACACACACACACAACACACACACATGGTAATCTCCACTCTCCAAGATGTCAGGCTCTTAGGACGTTTCAGTACCTCTATCCGCCCTTCATTGTTCAGTGGTCCTAGCTTCATCTTTTCTCTTTTTCACCGGGTTCTCCACTGAAATTGAGGACCAGACTCCAACACTGCAGCAAACAAGTCTTTTCAGTCTCTCTGGGACAATACTGTCACTGGTTGACCATGAATTTAATGTCTGCCTCACAAAGGGTAAATGCATAACATATGAGAATATCACTTCCTTAAATCTCCTCAAAAATATCATTCCCATGCTAATACAGTCAGCTTTTCCACAGCCTGGAGGATATCTGTCATTTGGCAGTTGTTGCTGTCAGGTGACTGGATAAATTAAGGTTGGTTGTTTGAAAGCCTTGGGCTGTTCCTCTCTAATCTTATAATGTAATACTGATGTTGGATATGCTTTCAATTCCTCTGTCTTTATCTGAATATCTCTTAAAGCTTGTAACTTATCAGTCAAAATGGAATTGTTTTCTTTATTAACTCTTTCTAAGACCTGTATCTTGGCACTCATGTCAAGCAACTTGGCTCTCATATCAGCCAACATTGTAGGGATAAAATAAGAATGATCAATCCAATAATGTTAATCTTTGGCATTGTGTGGATCCCATCTGAGTTAATTTTCCCCTCTTTTATTTGTTCCCTTTTACACAACCATCATGTGATCATACAGAGACATATCTCCTTCCATCATAATGGTGTTTCCAATTTTTTAACGTTGGAAAAATTTTTTAAAACTAATTCCCCCATCTAAGAATTGCCAATTGTCTCTCCAAATCTGGTGATGATGATGGGGAAATGTTATACTTAGGGAGTCTGAGTGGAGAACACAGGCTGTGGACATCATGGTGAATACACCCAGCTGCTGCTGCTGGCCTGTCATCAGTCTGAGGAGGGGATCCAGGGAAAGCCCAAACCCACTTGGGAAAAAAGCCAAAGAGCCACCATCTGCACTGGGGAACATGGAAACATGCTGACTCGGTTGGCATTAGGAAGTCAAGCACCTGGAGCATTTTCTGTAAAGAGGCTGCAACAGAAAAAATAAAACAAACAAACAACAAACAAAACGACAACAACAAAACCAGAATGGCTCAGAGGGCTTGGGAAGAAAGGGAAAGACAGCCTCTGCTGATGTGACTCTGCTGGGCACATTTCCCAGCAGGTACAGCTGCTTCAGGGGCCAGTGGCTGCAAAGCCACAGGAAAGTGGCTATTTCATGAAACCTTGACCCAAAAATTGGATGAGGATGAGGTGTTAATCTCATGAGTCTTAATCAATAAAAACCAAAAGTCAGATATCAGGGTAAAAACCTGGAAGATCAGAGAACCGGAAACAGCTGCCACTTGCTTCCTACCTGCTTTGTTCCTACATCAAAAAAGGCTGAGATCCTGTCTACATCCAACCTTTTCACTTCCTGTCTCCACCTCGCAAGTGCTGGGATTAAAGGTCTGAGCCAAGAGAGCTGGGATTAAAGGCATGTGCCACCACTGCCTGGCTTCTGAGGTTAACTAGTAGCTAGCTCCACCCTCTGATCTCCAGGCATGTAGAGACCACAAGTTCTGGATGCGTTCAAGTAAATCCTCAGATGGATTGACATCTGAGAACTCAGAACCAGCATCCAATTATGTCTGCACCTGTTCCTGCAATGTACTGGTTTTCCATATGTGGCCTGCGCCCCCTGATGGTCCTGAGCGCTCCTGCAGGGAGGTTTTTGTCAGGTTCACACTGAAGTCCTCTCACTGTGTCTTGCACAGTAATAAATGGCTGTGTCCTCGGCTCTTAAGCTGTTCATTTGCAGGTAGAGGCTGCTTTTGGAGTCGTCTCTTGAGATGGTGAATCTGCCTTTCACAGACTCCCCATAGTATGTTACATAATTGTAACCCTTGGTTCCAATTTGTGCAACCCACTCCAGCCCCTTCCCAGGAACCTGGCGGACCCAATCCATCCAGTAGTCACTGAAGGTGAATCCCAGAGGCCACACAGGAGAGTTTTAGGGACTTTCCAGGCTGCATGAAGCCTCCCCCTGACTCCACCAGCTGCACCTCACACTGGACACCTGTGAAAAGAGAATCCTGTCAGTAAACTCTCACAAATGCCCACTGTCCCTCTCACTCAAGTCCACTCACACAGTATATTTTCTTATACATAAATTACATTTGAAAAGAACAACAAGGAAAACCCAGCTCAGTCTCATCTCCATGCTGAGCGTTGAGTGTTCTGTGATGACCACAGAATATTAGGACCTGGGAGCCCAGAGCTGGGTGCCTCTGTCAGAGCTGTAGGGCCAGGGCTGGCTTTCATGGGGAGTGGGGAACATTATTTGCATGTCTTCTTGCTATATTATCAGCTCATGGGCAGGAGTCTTAGGGAGGACAAATAAGGGTGCAACTATTCAAGTTGAAATTAGGAACCAAGTGGTGTTTATAGCATCAAAGCGTCAATCATTGCCCCGGGCATGTAGCTTAGTTGTTAGAGTATTGTTTTGCATTCCTGAAGCCCCGTGTTCATCCATACCATTACATGATAAGCAAGAGCTTGGAGTAGGAGAATCTTATACTGAAGTTATTATGCTTGGTCTATATGAAACTGTGTGCCAACAGAGAAAAGAGAAGATAGAAGAAATTTAAAAAAATAGACTATTAAGTTTGACTTCATGGTTTTACATAGCCATATATTTTCAGTCTTCCTTTATTGTGCTCTCTACTTCTAAACTTTTCTGCTAACTTTGCATGGATTATTACACTAATTCTTAGGAATTGAAGATAAGAGAAACCAAAATATAATCATTTAATAATTGTTGTATAAGGTTCAGTATACAATGGATGCCTACCTTTAGTTGAATTAACAATGTGTGGTTGAGGCCACAGCAAAATGGTACAAAATTTCCTGCATAAAACTTGAAGATTGAAACTCAAAAAATAAAAGATTTAATACATAAATATAAATGCTACCTGACATTCTTCTTTAACAATGGGTATAACACATTTTGATGACCCATATTGACCATTTCGCTGCTCCAGGACTCACCTTGCCCACATTCTATAGAGACCCTCTCATCCCCATCACAAAGGTAGTGCTGGCTCTCTGTAACCTCCCTAAAACACCCAGTGGGGCTCTTTCCTTCCATGCCACATCCTTCTGCTCTCTGTTTCTTCAATGACTTGCGTTTCTCTCTCCATCAGCTAGGCCTGATGTTTCTCACAGTAAAGATCCACCTGGATCTTGAGAGAATTGCCTAAGGGGGACTATAAGATAATCCACCTCCTTCCTTTCCCAGAGCCTACTGTCTTCCTGTGACATTCTTCCCCAAAGCCAAGGAATCAAGGAACATGGGGTGGTAAAGACTCACACAGAGCATTCAGGGGACTGAGCTAGGGTCTCGGCACATATGTGCCAGATGTGTAATATGCATGTCTTCATGTGGGACTCCTAAAAGTAGGAGCAGGGGCTGTCTGTGACTCTTGTGCTGACTTTGCAACCCTTTTCCTCATGCTAAGTTGTGTCAACAATGTGACACGCCATGTTTGCTGATATCCATGGGAGGCTCGCCCTCCACTGTAAAGAAATGGAGGAGTGGATGGGGAGTCCGGGGAAAATGGTCAGGGATTTGGAGGAGTGGACAGAAGTGAAACAGCAGTATGTTAAACAGTTAATAAATAATATCACATGAGTTTTTATAAGACCATATTGAAATAAGCATCCTGAAACATAAGTTATCACATATCTGTAGAGGATATAGAATCCATATGGCACAACAAATCAAAGCAGAGATACTGTGAGTAATCAAATATCAAAGCAGGGTCTGTGGAGCAAGAGAAATGTAAATTAGAAAGCTATTATAAAACAAAAAGTCTGGATAATCAACAGTTCATAGATGGTTTTGTCTTGACATTTCACAACATCTGTCTATAGAGTTGCATTTCATACTCCAGTCCATGGGACGGTGATGGCTAGCGTAGGTTGCAATGGACAATAGTGCATGCCTATTTAAGTAATATGGAGACATCAACCTCTTTCAATTCAAAAAATTCTGGGACCTTTGAGAATATGAATAGATACTATTAGCTTAACTCCTTAATTAATGTAATGGTAGGATTAAAATATGTGCATGTCTGGTGCAATAATTATGAAGGTGAACAAGAGTTTTCCTTGGATATAGCACACATTAATTTCTATCTTTTTTCCCTTTCTCCCTCTTTCATACCAGAACCTATGTGGACAGAGCTCTTCTACCGCAGTGAGAATCCAGTCCCCACATCTATGTTCATTAAAGTGAACCACAATTCAAGGGCTCAGTGGTCACCTGAAACTCCCCATGGTCAAGCATATTTGAATGCTGACGAGTTTCATTCACCATCTTGGCCCCATGAGACACTGGACCAGAGCTGTGGAGGCTGCTGTCCATTCCACACCAGTGACCAGCAGGAATGTGCTCACCTCTGATGTCAGCTGGGAACACCTGGGACACTTTTCCCAAATTGTTGCTCAGGGTCCTGAAGCTCAAATACACTTAACCTTTACTGATATTGATTCCTCATTATGGATTTTACTCAACAAAGAACTTCTCCAGTGTTGTAGCATGGAGATCTCAGATGTCAGCTACACCATGGTCTCTGAATGTACTGAGACTGGCAATGAAATCCACAGAGCCTGTTGAAATCTCCTCAATGTACAACATCATTAACCTCTTTCTGCTGCCCTTTACTTCTTAGAGATTCATGGATCCACAGCGTCCCCTGCTGGTTCTCTAAATGGATTGTATGAATTCTCATTCACAGACCTCTTCCTATGACTCTTATTTATCTTCTTGGTGCCTGGTGATGCTGAGTAGAGATTTCAAGGATGGATAATGAGCTCTGCCACAAAATGTGTCTCCATGAACCACAGTCCTTTCTCTAGTGCTGTTAGATGAAGATTTTGCAGTGACCACAATTGATGAAGAGAGTGAACAGAGATGGCACAAGTAATGTTGGGATCCAGAATTGCTTTATAGAGCAAATTCCCAAATCCTCCAGCTGCAGTTGGAACAGAAATCTCACAGGACCTGGAATATGAACCAATGTGGTTCATGCAGTTCTGTTCTCAACTACAGAAAGTATTTTCACATTTGAGAAGTGACCAGAATTGAGGGAAATTTGGATTGTGGTGCAATCTGTTTGCTACTTCAGGATTTCTATCATGGGTGGGCTGTAGATTTACTTAAAAAGGATTGTTCAGTTCACACCATTTTCCTAGATCTTTCTGGGTGGAAATGATGGCGGTGGTCTCTCTAGATCTAGCTTCCCCACATTCAGCATCCTCGTATTCATGGAAAGTCATGGCAATTGATTTTCAAAGTCTTGGATGTACTTCCTGTAATATTTGTGAATGCCAGCTGTGGAGGGGAAAAATCCACTAACAGCTCCAAGAGTTAGTGGAACCAGTGCCACCATATGTATGACTTACGTGTTTGTTCACATGCATGCACCTGTATAACTTGTAGGCCTATATAATAACCCTAAAATCTTTTAAATATTGATGGGTAAGTGGATTTGTCTGGATGTAAGTGTGAGAATGAGGCAAATGCACTTCAATCACATACCAGTTTCCTCTGCATTAATAAGTTATAAGTGTCTCATGGTATTCAGGATTCCATTTCTCTATGTAAGTGCTTTGACCGCCTCATGTACTCAGGGATTGCTATAAAGAAGAGTTGTTGAAGTCAAGCTCACATGTGCAATATATGTTGCATATTGTAAATGCTTTTTGAGTGCAGGATGTTTCTTCCCAGCACGGCTGAAATGGGCACCTGTTGTTGATTCTAACTAAAGAGAGCTGAAAATTCACAATAGAGCATGGGCAGGAAAAGGACTCACACAACAATTGCATAGAAGATTGAGAAAACTGATACAAAGGAGTAAATCATGATGCATCTGAGGACCTGGGTAACTCCTAGAAGCTGAAACAGTTTTGAACATAGTATTGAAGTAGGTCTGTATCCCGCGCGATCGTCTCACCAGCAAGAACGACACAGGACACCGGGATCCTTTTGCAGGAAAGCTTTAATGCATCTTGAGAGAGAGAGCATAAGCTTACCAGAGCAGAGACCCCGAGCCAAGAATCCCGTCCCCTAATAAAGGCTCATAAACTCTGAGCCGTGCATGTACAGCTGGGATAGGTGGATGACTCATCACCCTATAGGCGGGGCTAGGCAAGTGGAAAAGCACTGGGCACATGCATACCAACGTTGTTTACTTGATCCGGCACCGGATGTCAGTGCCATCTTGTAATGGCGAATGTGAGTGAGGCTCCTCACATCTCCCCCATATAATTATATAGAAACACAGAGGCTATAGGCCAGCCAAATGCAGCGTGGAGATAGAGGTCAACTCCCTAAAACTGGATGCAGACCTTGTCTTGAGCAGGACTCCAGACTTTGTGTCCAGAGCAGGCCCAGACCTGTCCTTATGTCTTTTTCTGGGGGAAGGGCATTATGACATATAACCTTCATGCAAGATGACATATCTCCCAGAAGAGCCCTTTCTGTGCAGTGCTTAGCCTTGCAACTCTTTTGGACTGCTGAACCTTGCTCACTCTATTCCGTGCAATGAGTTCAAGCCTCCGGAGGTGCAGGAGCTGAGCAGTCGGCGACCTATTGCCTCAACATGCTTAGACAAATGCCAGGGGAGATTCCATTTTCTAGGGCAGTGAGTGCCTGTGCAACCACTACCTTATCTTTTTTTTTTTGTTTGGGTTTTGAGTCTACACACAGTCGCAAGCATAAACACCACACCACTGCAGAGAATTGTGCCAAAAAGTCCCACCCCCACCCATTCCTTAAAATAGGAGACAGCTGAAGCGATCCATGATGACAATCCCTCCGTCAAGGACAGGCCAAGGTGCATGGAGTTAATCTGGATAATAGCGGCTCTCAACTCCCGGGGAGAGGGTGGAGTTCTGACTTTTGAGGGTCCGAAGGGGCTCTTCAGGTGAGTCTTTCCGGGATCCACAGGGGATTCTCTTCATCCTGTGGAAAAACATATATAGCTCCCCTGGATCTTATGAGAATAGGATCCGGGCCTCTCCAAAGACCAGTTAAGATATCTTTCCATTTTACCATTTCCTTTGGCCTTTCAGGTTCTGAGGTCTGGCGCTCGGCCGCAGTATGGCCCTGAGCGTCAATGTTTTGAAAATTAAGGGTAAAGAGTGCCATGGATATTGCAACTCTTGGCACCGAGGGTAAGGATGCTCCCATTCCCTCCTTTTGTTTGATTAAATAAGACTTAAGCATGCGATGGGCACGTTCCACAAAGCCTTGTCCTTGAGGGTTATAAGGTAGGCCAGTCAGATGGGTAACCTCCATCTGTCTGCAAAAGTGCCAGAACTTTTGAGAGGTATAAGCCGGCCCATTATCTGTTTTTAAGAAGCACACAGGTGGCTACGTAAAGTCTTATTTCTGTAATACAGCTGAACTTAAAACTATATAGAGCTACATTATATTCCTTAAACAGTAGCTTAACTTCTTTCTTAGGCAGGGTTTTTCTGTGACTTTGGAGCCTGTTCTGGAATTCGATCTGCCAGACCAGGCAGGACTTGAACTCATAAAGATCCATCTGCCTCTTACTCCCGAGTGCTGGGATTAAAGGCATGTGCCACCAACGCCCTAAACTTAAAGGCGTGTGCTACCAAAACCCTGAGCTTAAAGGTGTGTGCTACCAACATAATAGATTAACATCTTTTATAAAACAAGAACTTTACATTGTCAGGCTTTGCGTAAAAATTAATTCTAAATTGAAGCTCTTTAAGTACAAACATTAATAAAATCAAACATTTGAAAACTGGTTTTAAAAAGAAATTTAAATTCCCTTAAGGTCTTTCTGCAATATATAGAAGCATTAACATTTTAAATCTTAAATGAAAAACTTGTTTCTAAGATGGTACCTCTAATTTCCATGCGGTCACCTTTAGTCAAGATGGCGGTTTAAGTATTCTTTTTTAACTTCAGCAAAATGGTACCAGGAAACAGAACATTTTAAAACAAGCATACATAAATTATTTGAGCAACTTTAGGATATGAGTCTTTCCCCAGGCACCCCAGGCCTCCAAGCAGTGTTGGATAACATGTGCGGCCTTTTCCCCTGTCAAAGACTGGGAAAGCCATCTGTAGTTTCCTCTGCTCCTCTAATGGTAAAAAGGAGTCGGTACCAAATAATGGGGGTGCTGATGGAAGTACACCCGCTGGATTAACAGGCAGTGGCCTCATATTTGCTTTCACTTTTGGCAGCCGATATCTATCGGGGTGGTATCTGTCCTCCTCTAGCTCTGTTTCCTCGCTAGAGTCTAAAATCTCAGAGTCTGAGTTGCTCAGCTCCAAGGCCTCTAGTTTCACCATAGGGTAGAGGCTAGGTTTTGAGTCTTTATTTCTCTTAAATTTACCGGGGTGTGACCGGTTATTCCCCATTTTCTCTCCCCCCTTTTTTGTATCCTGGGGAGGGCCTTTTTTCTTAGACATGCCCTTCCTTTTTTGAGCTCCTAATCCCTCATCTCATTCGGTTTCTGATATATTATCCTGTACCTCTTTAAGCGTTTCTTGACTCTTTGCTACCATGGGACAGCAAGCCTCATCCTCTAGACAGTTTTTAATTAGGTCTCTCTGTTTTGAAGAGCCCATTATTCTGGCGGCTACCTGGGATAAGCTTGGTAGCGACTGAAACACCAGCCACGGTGAGCACAATATAAGACCAATGTGAACAAAAGAAGAATGAAGACTAGAGTTCAGGATTTTACTGACCCATCCCATGGTGGTGACAAATTAAGGACAAAGTCAAAAAAAAGGTGTCAGGATTAAGCATACCTCTCCGAACTTACCACCCTTCAGTTCTGAATCCGCCCTGTCCGAGGGGTCTCCGCGGTGCCGGCGATGTTAACAAGTTCCCGGGTTTCGGCACCAGATGTCCCGCGCGATCGTCTCTGTGTGTTATTTGGGGGTCCTGAGAAGCAGCAGAACCCAGGTAGCTGGCAGAAAGAGTTATCATTACTAGGAAGGGGATACAATATAGGGACATGCAAACTAATGTTATGAGATATGGGACATCACACTGAATGCAACATTTGAGATGACTAAGTATCCTTGGTCTCCATGCTTGTTACTCACACACTAGTGAAAACCAAATACTCCATAGCATGAGGATGAGGAGCTGGTATCCAATGACTGTAGAGTTGATACCATAGCAATGTATGTCCATGTTTGTAGAGACTTGGTACTGTAGAGCTGGGTACTTGGAGTGGAAATGCAATAACTATGGCAGCTGAGACTAAGGTATAATATCAGAACCTGCCTCCAATATCATGCACATGCCTCCAGTTGATAAAAGTGACCTGTGAAAATAATTTAATAATACATGTGTCCAATTTATAGGAATCATACTTACAAGGCAGTGCATTCTGATGTAAATATGTCTTTCATTCTAAGGTATGGGAACTTGTGCCAGGCCTCATGGTCAGAGTCAACAACATACCTTGGGGTCACTGAAGACTTAAGACTATGAAAGGAGTTTTTATTTGCACAGATGTTGGTGATTTGGAATTGACAGGTCAACTGTGTTATACTTTATCTCTGCTCTTGCTCCAAAACTTCTCATCACTCAAAATTCCTATATATTGTCATTGTAATTCATCATCACAGTTTTGTACATTTATTGTTTTATTAAAGAAAACCTGTTTCAACCCGGTGTTGGTGGCACAGGCCTTTAACCCCAGCACTCAGGATGAAGAGGCAGGCATGTCTCTGTAACTTTGAGGCCAGACTTGTCTATGGAGTGAGTGCCAGGATAGGCTCCAAAGCTACACAGAGAGACTCTGTCTCAAAAAAAAAACAAAAAAAGGAAATACTGTGTCAGTGCAGGCAGTCAGTGGTGAAGATTTCCTAAGAGTATGGCATACTCTTGAGGATTCTATCCAACACCACTTTGTACTTAGATGTCCTTTGAAAAGTTGACAAAAGTAATATATGCCTTTGAGGAGGAGACAAACAAAGAGACACCCAGATTGCTTAATTCTGAACAAGTCCCCAGGCTGATCTTCTCTTTCATGTCAGTCCCAGGGTGGCTTCCTGCTCCTCCAGGGTTTCTGACACACTCAGGATGTGGTTGTAACACTGTGTGTAGCACAGTAATAGACAGCAGAGTCCTCAGACGTCAGCCTGCTGAGCTCCATGTAGGCTGTGCTGGAGGATGTGTCTGCAGTCAGTGTGGCCTTGCCCTGGAACTTTGATTGTAGTCATTATTACCATTTCCAGGATAAATTCTTCCAATCCACTGCAGGCCCTGTCCAGGAATCTGCTTCACCCTGTAAATATAGTACCCAATGAAGGCGTACCCTGAAGTCTTGCATGAAAACTGTGCTGTGGCTCCTGTCTTTACAATCTCAGGCCCAGACTGCTGCAGCTGGACTTGGGAATGGACACCTTTAGAGAGAAAGGGAGATTGGATGTCATTGTCATCATCAATCTGTTCTTTCTTCAGGTTAGGAACTGGGAATTCCTTACCTGTAATTACTGACAGGAGGAAGACAATGATCCAGCTCCATCCCATGATGAGGACCTGTGTTCTAAGTGATTATGGAGAGGACACTGAACATGTTGTTGATGGTGTGAACATCTTTGTATATACCACCATTGATTTAGGTAATTTGCATATTCATGAGCACTGTATTTCTTAGATAAGGTCCCAGTCCAGCTAGAGAAAGAGGTGGAGGCGACCTGGGTTGCACAGCTGGATGCTGAGGGTCAAGTCCGCATCATCTCTGAGGAAATGGATAATTTACTCCTCCCTGGATCCAAGTGCACAAGCTGAGGCTGTAACATCAGTACATCGGTACTATAAATTAGTGACTCAATTGTGGTAGAAACACACTCACATTGATATTGACAAGGGAATGTGTGGAACAAGCTCTCTAATTTACAACTCCTGCTCTCTGAATCTTGCGTATAGTGTGTTCATTCCCCCAGTACTTGATCACACGTTCTGAGAAAGTCTTCAGGTAACTATTCCCTGTCCTTACACCCCAAGTTAGTTTCCTGCCACTTCAATGTTTCTGACACATCTCAGATGTCAGAACACAACTGAAGTGTTGATGAACAATAACAGATGGCAGAGACCTCAGAGGTCAGCCTGCTGAGCTCCATGTAGACTGTGCTGAACATTGTGATTGCAGTCAGTGTGTCTCTTTCATTTCCCTCTAGTCCTCATCTGGTTTCCGTCCTACTGATTAATGGCTCCATTGTTCTCGAAAATGTCCTTACACTTTTTTTGTAGGGGAAGCTGTAGCCAGCCCGACCCACAGCCTGTCCCAAATGCGGTGTAGGTTTCCAATATCCTGCTCCTGACAACCAGATATAGTGGGAAATTACCAATACGGAGTCAGGTAGAAATATAAGGGTATTTAATAGGGAAAAGCCTTCCTTGCAGAGCAACCTAGCCAGCCGGTATGGCAGCAGTCTCTACAGCAAGTACAAAAGTGAAACCGAAAGAGAAAATGCAGTCCCATGCAAGTATTGCTCTACTTCACCCTGACCACACCCTCAAAAGCATAGTCAGGCACACCTGTAGCCAGCCCCTAAGTAGGCGTGGCTACAGCTTCCCCTACACTTTTTATATTTTTTATTAGTTCAAATTAGGAACAAGCTTGCTCCACAGGTCAATCTCTTCTCCCTCTCCCTCCCCTCCCCCTCCCCATCACTCCCACACCACACACCCTCCAATCCCCCGGAAGGGTAGGGGGCTCCCCAAAGTCCACCACATCATCCTGGGCCGGGCCTAAGCCTTCCCCGATGTGTCCAGGCTGAGAGAGCTTCCCTTCATGTGGGATGGGCTCTCAAAGTCCCTTATTACACCAGGGAAAAATACTGATCCATTACCAGTGGCCCCCTAGAGTTCCGAGGCCTCCTAATTGACATCCATGTTCAGGGTCTGGATCAGTCCTGGACTGGCCTCCCAGACAGCAGTCTGGGGTCCATGTGCTCCCCCTTGTACAGTCCAGCTATTTCTGTGGGTTTCACTAGCCTGGTACCAAACCCTTTGATCATCATTCCTCCTTCTCTGCAACAAGTTCAAGAGGTCATTCAGTGTACATCTGTGGGTGTCTGCCTGTGCTTCCATCAGCCACTGGATGAGAGCTCTAGGATGGCATAAAGGTAGTCATCATTCTCATTATAGGGGAAGGACATTTAGGTTATCCTCTCTACCATTGCCTAGATTGTCAGATGGTATCATCCTCGTAGATCTCTGGAAATCTCCCTAGTGCCAGATCTCTCCTTGAACCTGCTCTCCTCTATTCTTCTCCCAACTCAACATTTCTGCTCCTCCATTTCCTCCTCTCCTCTCTGCTTCTCCTCCACTCATTCTGGCAGCTCCCTCACCCCTACCCTCATGCTCCAAATTACCTCAGGAATTCCTCCCCCTCCCATTCTCTGGGATCCATGCAATTTTCCCTTAGAGTCCTTCTTGTTACCTACTTTGTTTGGTGAAGAGGATGGTAGGCTGGTAATCCTTTGCTGTATGTCTAAAATTCATATATGAGTGAGTACCTAACATGTTTGTCTTTTTGTGACTAGGTTACCTCACTCAGGATGGTTTCTTCTAGTTCCATCCAGTAGCCTGAGAATTTCAAGATTCCATTGTTTTTTTCTGCTGAGTAGTACTCCATTGTATAAATGTACCACATTTTCTCTACCCATTCTTCAGTTGAGGGACATCTAGGTTCTGGCTATTACAAACAATGCTGCTATGAACATGGTTGAACATATGTCCTTGTTGTATGAACATGCACTATTTGGGTATATACCCAAGACAGGAATGGATGGATCTTGAGGTAGACTGATTCCCATTTTTCTGAGCAACCACCATACTAATTTCCAAAGTGGTCTTACAAGTTTGCATTCCCACCAGCAATGGAGGAGTGTTCCTTTTTCTCCACATCCTCTCCAGCATAGATTGTCATTGGTGTTTTTGATTTTAACCATGCTGGCCGGTGTAAGATGGTATCTCAGAGCTAAAATGCAGGTTCACTGTGGTTAGCATATGTCACTGGCAGCAATGTGGGCTGACCTCAACCTGGTGTTAGGGAACATTAAGGCAGTGGATCTCTTGGTCTTCATCTTCACACTGTGATTTTCACTAACTCTGTTTGCCTTGATATCAGTAATCTTACATTCTATGGTCTGTTTGGTCACCAAAACTTCTTGACACATAGCTGAGGTCACTATAATAGTATCCAGAGAATGGTCAGGCCTAGAAAGTAGATTTTCTTTTCCTTTTCCAGACTCATGAAATCTGTTATCATTAACACTGAATCAGCACCAACCAACACTTCTCCCACTGATCCCTCTCTAACTCACAGGTAAACACTGCAACTTTCCTACACTCAGCTGAGTCAAAGATCACAGCAGTGAGCCTGCAGGCAACATGAACAAGAAAACAGCATCAGAAAGCAGAAAACAGAGATAAGGACCCTGTTGCCAATGAAAAGGAGATAGAACAGAGACCTTAGATGATATCATCTGGCTTGTACACAATGGAAACATAGACTTTCCACAAGATGGGGAACAAGAAACACCTGCAAAGGATTCATTGCATGAGATTGAGTTGCACTGTAATCTTTCCAAGGATGCAAATTTCCAATATGATTATGAAAAACTGTGAATTACCTGTACCCTTCCAGTGCTTTAACACATTGGAATCTGGAAACAGTAGACACCCTGTTTTCCCAACTTTCTGAGGTAGTCAATTCATTCGTGGAAGATTTGGATTCTATTCCACAAGATGGGAAATAAATAGTAAGGTTTTCAGATTATTTACATTTCCCCATGTTGTCCATCTAAACCTATCATCACCATGTCTTAAAATCATAGACACTGTGGAAAATCAAGCAGTTTTATTTTTGTTTTTATTCTGACAGCAGGTTGCAAACAGATGCTCCATGGGGACATAATTGTATGCATAGTAAAATGGAAACAGTAGTAACTGTGATAGAATAGGACATGGCCAAGGGTCCCTAGAAGATTATTTGAACAGGAAGAAGAAACCACGTATTCTAAAATGTAATCAGACGTACACTTATTTACAGGGAAGTACATGGTGTCAAATGAGAACTGCCTGTCATCTGAGGGCCATCTAGTATTTCTGAGTAGCTCCAGCATTTCTTAAGAGCCTGTGTTGTTCCCAAGCTCCTGTGTAGGGAGGCTTGTGTGTGACTTCACACTGAAGTCTCCTCCTGTGTCTCTGGAACAGTAGGTCATGGCAGGAGGTTCATGTAAGAAAACTTGGCGATTGAGGTATCCCTACCAATGCTGATGCTGGGGTTCAAGTCCCTATTGCAAATTCTGTCTCCAGTAGTCCAGTACCTTCTTTTTGACACAGTTAAGAATAGTATTTATAAGTGTAAACACAGGAGGATTTGTTTAATTTTATGGTTTTAATTACAGTGAAAGTTTAAGTACTGTTTGGACAATATATCCCAGCATTGGGAGTGAGTGCCAACCTCACAACAGACTTTTTACCTCAGCCATGTGCAGTTCACCTCAGGAAATCCCTGCCCTGCCTTGTGGGGTGGGTCACACAGCTGCAGTGATGTGTGGACCCCACTCAGTCTGTGGCACATTCCTTAGGCATAGCCACAACTGCTTCCTGTCAATAATCTAGAAAGTGCTATAACATTCAGATGTAACCCTGGATGGAAGTAATGGAGAATCCAACATAGAATTTAGTTTTTAATGGTTAAACTACTGTAAGGCCAAGGTAAGCGGTTTCCTTTTGTTCCTACTTGAGGCAGGGTCTCAAATGGTCACAAGTGCTCTGGATCCAGCTGTGTCCTGAGACTACCCTTGACCTGCTAATCTTCCTTGTCTACACTTCCTGGTGTTCAGATTGTGAGCTTCATACTAATAAAGCAGATGATCCCAGGAAATGACATTTTCTTTATTACCTTGTAATTCATTTTGAGTTTGTGAGTGGCTATTTTCTTCCACCTATTTACCCATATCTTTCCATTTGAATTTCCACATGGTCAAAATATTTTCTCCAAAATATTTACCCAATACTGGTAAAAGCATACGCTCACATTATTACCAAGATGGGATAATTTGGGTCAGTGTTGTCAACTTAGTACTGCTCTGTCTCTGAATCCTTCAGGCAGATTGACCAGGAAACTTCTGAATATAGTGAGAATGGATTAATAACCAAAGGCAACCACATCAGGATCTGAGAATCCTCAGCAGAAGCTCACAGGAAGAACACTGCCCAGTCCACACAGCAGCCCCATCACTTGGCTCCAGATGAGCGGCTGAGCTCTGAGGTGGTGCACAGAAGTCAGAACTAGAGTTATCTAATTTAACACAGAAGCAGAAGACGACATGTTGAATGCAGTAATGAAAATAATTTAATTATAAATTCAATCCTATCACCTCTTAGCCTTATATTCACAGTCGTGCAGAAGAGGAGAGGGGTTTGGACAACACAAGGTGCTTACTGTGATGGAGCCGGCTCCCCTTCCCCTTTGTTCTCTCTGATGTAGTAACTCTGTTACACCCGAGGGTCTTCCCTGACCTCACGATGAGAGAAAAGTCCATCTGAGGTTCCTGAGCTTCCCCAGTGGCTGATCGTGGTGACCACAGGGAATCACTCCTGTCCTCAGACTCTTTCTGCATTTTGGTCAGGTAGAAATAGGTGACATATTTGGTTATTATTTTCCAGGTTTGCTTTTTTATTTTATTTATTTTTTATTTTTTAATTATATGCCTGTGTCTATGTGAAGGATCAGTGCACATCCCAGTGCAGGTGCTGGTGGAGTCCAGAAGTGGATGTCGGGTCTCCTGGAGCTGGAATTATGGGTAGTTGTGAGCTGCCTGAGTGGGAAGCTGAGAGCCAATCAGGTTCCGTTTAAAGGTTATAAACTCTTAAGCGCTGAACCAGCTGCTGGGAGTTTTCTTGGCTGTGACTCGTACATGGTTCCAAAATACATGTATTCATGCATGATGTGTTTTTTGTAGATTTCAAAGTGAATGCTTAAAATACAAAAGCTCAACACTATTTGGGGACAGTTTTAATTTTGGTTTTGCCTATTTGACTTATTCAGTCACCTGTCCCTCTTGGCATCCTTTTGTTCCCAATCTCCCCCTTTCTTCCTTCCTTGGTGTCCTGTGAATCCTTGTCAGACTCTGTGACATAAAAGCAGGTAGATGGGATTGTCCTGCTCAGGAAACAGGATGGATTTCAGTTGAAAACAGCTATTAGAAAGCAGGAGCATGGTGAGTTCCCTGCCTGTACCGGGCTGCTGAAAACACACCATGGCCCCCTCCAGAAAGCTTTCTCGTGGCCTCACCTCCCCTAAAGAGAAGCCAAAGAAGGCACTGGCACCTGTCCTGATGGCACTAGCGGTCATTCCCCTTCCCTGTGCTGCAGCCCTGCTATAGTTTTCTACCTGGAGAGATACAAAGTTTTCATTCTTTTTCTAAATAGTTGAGAAAGCTCTATGGAAACACATCTCTATAGAGTTTTCTGCTCTTTCTGTGAAACTTCATGTAAAAGTATTTTATTTTCTCCATGGGTGCTGGGAATGATACCAGGGCCTCCTTCTCTATGCCAGGCAGATGCTCTACCACTACTCTTCCCTGGGATATTCTTTTTTTGCTTTCTTTTTGTTTAAGACCTTACATATTTAATACAGTGAGATACCCCTGTACAAATGGAAAAAAATTAAGTTCAACATTTCTAGACCAATATGGCTGTTAATTTTTGTACAATGCCCACTCAACACGGTAAACTGGGATACTTTTTTCCAAAGTTGACAGCACAGCTAAGGTTTCCACAAATTCAAATTATATGTATATATATATATAGAAACCAATAATAGCAGTATGTTATGCATCAATAGCAGCAACAGCTTTACCAGGTTCTGCAGTGATTAAGAACGTTCATCAAAGCAAAGTCATCAATTTTAGAGGCATGATCAAATCCTAGAGTCTATAATTATAGAAGTTTCCCCTAGAAAAATCAGTTTTTACAGGGCAGCCAGATAAAACAGAAAAAAAAATCAATTGTGTGTGAACCCGGCCTTTATGTGTGCTGAGCGCCCCCTGCTGGTCATGGGAATCCGGCAGGGAGGTTTTTGTCTAGGCTCACACTGGAGACTCCTCACTGTGTCAGTTGTACAGTAATAAGTGGCCGTGTCATCAGTTCTCAGGTTGTTCATTTGCAGGTAGACCATGCTCTGGGAATTATCTCTGGAGATGGTGAATCTGCCCTTCACTGAATCAGCATAATTTGTTGCATAATTATAACTTTTACTTCTTATGCGAGCAACTCACTCCAGTCCCTTTCCGGGAGCCTGGCGGACCCAGTAAATGGCATAATTTGTGAAGGTGAATCCGGAGGCCTCACAGGAGAGTTTCAGTGACCCTGCAGGCTTCACTAATCCTCCACCAGACTCAACCAGCTGCACCTCACAGTGGACACCTGCAAACAGAGGATCCTGATGTAGAAACTATCATAAAGTCTACTGTCTCTCTCACTCGTGTCTCCTCACACACTCAGCATCCCGTGTTATATACCTTTTAAAAGAGCAACAAAGAAAACGCAGTGAAGCCCCAACCCCATGTTGATTGTCGTGTTTTCAGTGCTGCTCACTGAATGGGAAGACAGGGCTAGAGTCCTCTGCCTGACCTGCAGGGCAGAGATGGTTTTTATGAGCAGAGGGAGGTCATATTTCCATATCTTCTTTCTATATCTCATGCTCTGTTGTGTGAGCCCTTGGAGCAGCAGTTAATGGTGCAAATATCTGAGAGAAAATGAAGCACCAGTGTAAGCATGATTTCACTAAAATGTTATTCATATTGTATTTGTAATAAAACTTCATGAGCGTTAATTTATTTTCATTGTGCTTTCTGTGAAACGTCTTTTAGGAAAGGCAGTGCAGAGTGCATGTGTCTCAGGAAGGAGAAGAGTCTGTTACCTGGTCTCTACTGACATGACTGTGTGACCTCCATCTCTCCAGTTCCCCCTGAGAAAGTCCGGCTTCCTTGGT
The DNA here is from genome assembly GCF_003668045.3 of Cricetulus griseus. NCBI lineage: Eukaryota > Metazoa > Chordata > Mammalia > Rodentia > Cricetidae > Cricetulus > Cricetulus griseus. Next base: position 176,872,898 of record NC_048598.1, on the reverse strand, counting down.
GGCTGTGGGATCAGTCCAGGCTCAAGAGGACCCTTGGAATAGCCACCCCTTATTAGAAGAGATATTGGGTCCCAGTTGTCCAATGGAGTAATTAAATGTACTGTTAGAGAAACTCTGCTTCCTATGGCTAAGAGGGTTGGTGAATTATGGCATTTTCATTTTTTGAGGCATTACCAGGGAAAGGAACCCCATTAAAGCAACTAAGTGTAGTGAACTGGTGATCTGAAGTCATTTATGATTTGGCCCTTAAATGATCAAACATTTTCTCTTTTGGATTTCATATACTTAGCAGGGTTATATGTAGGTAAGTGAAAGAAGGAAACTCTGGGTCGATGCAGTAACCTCCCTTGCTGTCCCTTGATGGCACCTGCTTCTCAGGGCCCATTGTGTCTGAGAGGCCAGAATCACCTGCTGACCTGCATTTCCTTTGTATCAGGTTGATCTTGTTGGATTTGCTTGTGAACCACAGTCTAGCTGATGTGTAGAACTCACCAGGGTCCACAGTGTGGATATGGACTTCTGCGGCCTGGCTCCCCTGGAGCTCCCTGCCCCTGTGCACAGTAGGTGTTGCCCTTATCAGTGACTTTCTTCTCACAGGAACAGCTGGACAATTCTCCAGGGGTAATTATGTTATGACAGAAATATAACAGGGTTGAAGGGAACCCTGTGCACATAAAAATGAAGGTGCAGGTCTAGAATGGCTTCATCATGTCTCTGAAGAGTAGAAAGGATTCACATACATCAATTTCATAACCCCAGGAATGACTGCATAAAACAAAATGTCCGATTTAACTTCAGCTAACAGAGAAGTGATAAGAGCAAAGCCTTGGGGTAATTTTCAGTTGATGTTTCCCCAGCTGATTTCAGGGTCCTGGTGCCCAGGTGTTCTATAGAGAGAACCTTGTTCTCAGCCCAGACACCTGATGATCCAGAACTGTGCTTTGTATGCAGTGATGACTTGAATCAAATGAGGCTCCTGATGAACTAAGGGCTGACAAATCCTTGGCAAGAAATTTGTTTCCTGAATGTTTGTCTCTTAAATCCCAACAAAGAAAATAGTTTTCTTCCAGTCCCATGGACTTCTATGTATTTTATTTTATTTTTCTCTGTTTTTTTAAATTGCCATACGATGTATTTTGATCCTTCCCACACATATCACACAATGTTGTGCCCTCCCAGCCCTTCCTCACTTCCTCTGTCCCTCCCTCCTCGTACTTCCTGTCTATTCTTCCTCCTCACTGAAGGTTTGTGTCAACTGAATTAATATGGTGGTTGAAGAATTTTTTTTTCCCAAATCAAAGCAGAAATAGTTCATTTCACTGTGGTCATCATTTGTCAATGGCAGCTGTGTGGGCCTAAGCCTCAACCCTGGTGCTAGGGAACAGAAAGTGGATTCCTTTGTTTTTCACCTTCACGCTGAAATGTTCTATGAACTGTGTTTGTGTTGCGGTCAGTAATCCCATATTCTATAGTCTGTTTGTTCACCAAAACTTCTGGACACTTGGCTGATGTTACTATAATAGTATCCACAGAAGACTCAGGCCAGGAAAAGTAGATTTTCTTTTCCTTTTCCAGATTCCTGAAACCTGCAATCATTAACTCTGAACTAACACCAACCATCTCTTCTCCCATTAATCTTCTCTAACTCACAGGTAAACACTCCAGCTTTCCTGCCTTCAGCTGAGTCAAAGAGTTCACAGCAGTGAGCATGCAGGCAACATGAACAAGAAAACAGCAGTAAAAAGCAGAAAACTGAGATAAAGGACCCTGTTGCCAATAGAAGGGAGATAAAACAGAGACCTCAGAGGACAGCACCTGGCTTGTGCACAATGGTCACTTAGACATTCCACAATATGGGGGAACAAGAAACACCTTCAAAGGGATCATTACATGGGATATTGGGTTGAAAAGTAATCTTGACAAGGATGCAAATTTCCACATTAAATTGTGTGAAAATGTGAATCATTTGTTTGTTAGTAGAGCATTTACACATTGGAAGCTGGGGACAGTAGATGGCTTGTTTCTCCCTCTAGGTGAGATAATAACATTTATTCATGGAAGATCTATTTTCTACTCCCCATGATGCGGAATAAATAGAAAGGTATCCAGATTATTTAAATCCTCTGTGATTTCTATCTGAGCCTATCATCACCACATCTGAAAATTGCAGACCTTTGTCAAAAAACATGGACAGTTTTATTTTCTGTTTATTTGATCTAATAGCAAGAAGCAAATGGATGCCTTAGATGCTCCATGGGGTCATAATGATCCACTTATTAGAAAATAAGCAAATAGTAATTGTCATAGAATAAGATTTACCAAAAATCCATAAGATTTTTTTTGAGCATCAAGAATAAACCACATATCCTGAAATGTAGTTGACATATGCTTGTTTGTGAGGACACTCACGGGGACATTCATATGACATGAGGGCATCCAGTTGTTCTGAGTAGACTCAGAGCTTCTTAAGTGCTATGCCTAACTCAAACTCCTGTGCATGGAGGGTTTAGGTCTGAGTCCACAATGAAGTCTCCTCCTATGTCACTGGCACAGTTAAGCATGCCACATGGTTCAGTTACAAGAAATCTTGGCTATTGGAAATATTGTTCCTGACTCTGACGCTGGAGTTGAAGTCCTATTACAAACTGTGTCTCCAGTAGCCCATATATGCTCCCAGAGTCTTCCATGACACACTTATAAAATGTTAATTATCAGTGTGAACAATAGAGAATTTGCTTAATTGATGTTTTAATAAAAACAAAAAATTTGTATTTTGTATGAAATATGCCAAATTTGCTTGGGCATAACAACCATGACACCACTTTTTGTACCTCACCCATGAAGTCTTGATCTAAGGAAATCCCTTCCCCTCCTTGTAGGGTGGATAATACAGCTGCAGTAATGTGTGGATTCCATTCTGTCTGTGGCACATTCCTTAGACATAGAGCAACTACTTTCTGTCAATGCTCTAGGAAGGGCTATGACAGGAAGATGTATCTGAGTATGAAGGGAATGGAGAATCGAGGGAAGAATTATTTTTTAATGGATCAACTACTGCAATGCCAAGGCCAACTGACTTTTATAAAGAAACTCTAGAGAGACTCAGTGAGACATAAACAAATATGACTTCACAAAAACACGGATTTCATAATTAGAGAGAGAAGAGACCTCCTGTCATCTCTGTGCTTAGGGAGTGTGAAGCAAAAGCAGAAGAAACCAGGTGTTTTTCTTTCCAGCTCTAAAGACGTAGAGATCCTGGGCTTGGTTAGGGCTGAGCGCCCCCTGCTGGACCAGAGCTCCTCTGCAGGGAGGTTTTTGTCTGGGCTCATGCTGAAGTCCCCTCACTGTGTGTTTCCTGCACAGTAATATGTGGCTGTGTCCTCAGTGGTCACAGAGTTCAGCTGCAGGAAGAACTGGTTCTTGGCTGTGTCTCTGGTGATGGAGATGCGGCTCTTGAGGGATGGGTTGTAGTAGGTGCCACCATTATCTATGTACCCCATCCACTCCAGCTTCTTCCCTGGGAACTGCCTGATCCAGCTCCAGTAGTAACCACTGGTGATGGAGAAACCAGTGACAGAGCAAGTGAGGGACAGCGACTGTGAGGGCTTCACCAGACCAGGTCCTGACTCCTGAAGCTGGATCTGGGACAGGACACCTGCAGACAGGAAGAGTCAATTCTGTCAATCACATGTTGTCACATCCCCTCATGGACACATGTATGAAATGGTCACACTCACCAGGAAGGGCTGTCACCAGGTACAGAAGACCCAACAGTCTCATCTTCTAGGCTACACCCCTGTTGAGAGAGATGTGATCTCCCACAGCCCAGGAGGCGATTTAACTTAGAGCTAGAAGATGAATTTGCATGTGGGGAGTCAGCCTTGTCCTTTAAAAGAGGAGAGTGGAAACCACTCCATTTCCTCATTACAACATGGCCATCATTGCCTCTGACTTCCTATAGTGTGAATCTGAACTAGAGAGCATGGGGACTGCTGGGATCACAGGAATTCTAATAATTCTGTCCCATCTTCTTGTTGAGGCAGGACCAAGTCACCCCCTCACCACCCCACACCCTGTGTCTAGACTGAGCAAGGTATCTCTCCATATCTAATGGGCTCCATGAAGTCAGTTAGTGCATTGGAGTTAGATCTTGAACCCACGCCTGTGGCCTCATATATTGTCGCAGCTACACCATTATCACCTATATTAAGGGAGTCTAGATGGATCTCATACAGGTTTTCCATATGTCAGACCAGAGTCAGTAATCTCTCATTAGCTTGGGTCTGCTGATTCTGTAGATTTCCCCACCATGGTCTTGACTCCTCTGTTTGTAATATGGGTCCACCCTCACTTTGATTGTACTCCAGGAACTCAGCCCAATGTTTGGTGAAGGTTTCTGCATCTGCTTTCATCTTTTTCTGGAAGAGGGTTCTAACTTCTCTGGGGTTGTGGATTGTAGGCTGTGTATCTTTTGCTTTATGTCTGGTATCCACTTATGACTAAGTACATACTGTATTTTTCTTTCATGGTATGGGTTACCACACTCAGGATGTGTTTTTCTAGTTCTGTCTATTTGCCTTCATTATTTCTGACAGATGAGTAGTATTCCATTATGTAAATTTACCACATTTAGTTTGTCCATTCTTTGGTTGAGAGGCATCCAGTTTGTTTCCAAGTTCTGGATTTTATAAATAATTCTGCTAGGAATGTAGTTACTGCTCCTGTATTTTTAAGGTGTCACGTCACTTCTAACCATTTTTTCACACTGGGGTTACCAAGTTTTTCATTTTTGATTAGGAGGTCCACACTGCTCAGGTTTTTCTTCCCTTTTCCACCCATGTGATGTGATTCCGTATATCCCAGAAAGTCAGCTCGCTGTCATCTTGTTGTAGCACAGGGTCCACACCCACTGTTTGCTCCATCAGGCTGTGGAATGTAGAGGAAATACCAGCTGATAGAAGCAGCTGCATCTACACTCCCTCCTCTTGACTCAACTCACCAGGCTTCCCCATCCTTATACACAAACTTACTGTTTTCTTTCTTTTTTTTTTACTAACAAGATTTTAGTGAATAAAATACAATAAAGTACAATAAAGTCAAAGAAAAACTAACACATTGGAACCGGAAAAAAACAAACAAGAAAAACGTTAAGGAAAAGAGCCCAAGAAAAGTCACAAGAAACAGTTGTGGATACAGAGACGACCTGAATCCCATAAAAACACAAAATTAGAAGCTGTAGTATATAGTCAAAGAAAATGCGGGATAAAATAATAAATAAATAAATAAATAAATAAATAAATAAATGTCCATAAAACTATGTGATATTATGAGACAGGGAAACTCTGAATGGGTTCCTGATGACGTCAGGAGATGGACCCCAGCCTGTGCTTAGTGTGTTTAAAGCTGAAGAAGTCATAAATTTTGAGAGTGAGCAATAGTTGGATACACGAAGAATTTGAGCGGGGATAATATTTGGCACAGAATTCTGGTTAGAAATTCACAAAAATTAATTGAAAATGCACAGCTCCATTGTGAGTGACTTTTCCTTCAGTGCTAACACTGAAGGGAAAGCCGTGGTATCCAGGGATGGGCTCCTCAGCAGGATCTGCAGTGTTAGGGTTGTGCTCATTTTCAGGAGCAAAAAGAGGCCTTGTTTGCATTTCCAGCTCTGTATGAGGAGTTTTGTGGTGGAAGAATTAGGCATTTAAATGCCTATAGCAAAGGAAAGAGACAAATCAAGTGATATCTAAAGAAGTAATTACTGATTATTTATTATGTATTTGTGATATAATTCAGTCTTATTTATTTTTAATTTACCTTTCTTTTTTGCTGCATCCACAACTCTCTCTTATTAGCTCTACAGAGGTGTGATAATTTTAGAAGGATTAGCAAAGTTTTATGCATTTTGAATCTAGATATTGAATTGAAGAGACTGCTTTCAAGGATGTAGCTTAGTGTTAATTCATGCAAACAACTGGTGTGTGATACCCAGTACTGAAGAAAAAAGATATGTAAATTTTATACACTATTACTTTTCTGTAAGTAACTTAAATAGGAATATTTGTTTGCATTAATCATTATTCTGGTGAGGCCTGTGTTTTGATTCCCACTACTGTACATCAGAGTCACTAGTTTTCAATGTTTTCAAAGTAATAAAGGAACGATGTGTGTCTCTAAGAAAAGACGGAGAAATCTAGAGCCTCCACTCAGGACCGTGATCTCGTACCCTCCATCCCTCCAGTCCTGTCCCCTCCCAGGAAATGAAACTCTATCCTGATTGGGTGAGACTCAGCATAAAGAACCTTGAGGTTGCCTCTCCATGAGATAAGACTGTCCAGTCCTGGCTTCCAATTGAGGAATTTATCCTATAATGTACTGTCTCCATGGTGACAGAGAGGGAATTCGAACTGTCTCATTTCCTTTTCTGTAGCAGTCCGAGAAGAGTGACAGAGTCTAGGAACTAACTGATCTTGTGTCCTTCTAGGGGAGGGTTCTAAGTGCCATAGGAGATGGTCTCCTGGGCCTTGTATGTGGTTAACTCAGAGGAATAAACTCTGAGTAGAGTCAGGAAACACCCTTGCTGGCCCCTCTATACTTACCCCTCAGGCTGTGCATAGCTAAAATAATTTGCTTTTACTTTCTGATGTCTCATGGCAAAAATACTTACCGATGTCAGTGACCATGTGGACTTGCTGCCATTTGAAAATCACAATATACAATATTGGACTGTGTCCCTCTATAATTTCTTTGACAGATCATGGTCTCCAATTGATTTATCTCACCCCATATAGGGATTGCTCTGAAATGTTTGTAGACAATTTAATGCACTCTCAGCCATCATGTACAGTTCATGAAGGTTATCCTAGGAATCTTGTGTGACTGTGATGTATCATGGCAGTCATAAGATGAAGTTCTGTGGAGGATGGAATCTTTACCTCTCCTTGAGAGGTCCAGTTTGTAACCACAGAAGTCAGCCCTATTCAACTTACATGGGTCCATCTAGTTCAAATATAACAACAACCCAACATTCTTACCACTTTTGATCTTTCTGTGGATGGTTCCCTGGAATTCACAGATAACGGAACCCCTCTTCCCTTTCTATCCTGACTTTGTGGTTTATATCTGAGTAAGAGATTTCATGATGTTGCTGAAACTTTATGTTGCACACAGGACATTGAGGGGACACTGGCCCTGGATGACAGGAACTTTCTGTAATTAAAATACACTATAGCCATTCTATCAATGGGAGAATTATTTGTTCCTATCGTTCAGCCCTTGTAGAGACAAGTTATGTGTGTTCTCCTAATGAAAACAGAAGCAAAACAAAAAAGCACACATATACAGAATTCATTAGATACAGATATGTGAAAGTTAGAGTCATAAATCAAGGGGGGTTATAAGTGGCCCTTCACATCTCTAAAAACAAAAAAAAATCACTCTCTCTCCCTCCCTCTCTCTCTCTCTCTCTCTCTCTCTCTCTCTCTCTCTCTCTCTCTCTCTCTGTGTGTGTGTGTGTGTGTTGTATGGAGGTGCTGGGGTTATCCTATGTCATACACTGACGTCCAGTCATTGTCAGTCAGTGTCAATCTAAACGTGCTGCAGAGACAATGCAATTTTAGGAAACAGGCAATGATCACCCAGGGCTCCTGATGACATCAAGGCCTCTCCCATCATCAGGTCAGGATCCCCCAGCTCTGGCCCAGTGTTATGTGAGCAGGAGCCCAGAATGCTGAGAGACTAACAGACTCTATACCAGAGGACTCCACAGTGTGATATTCGGGTCATCTTCAGCTCTCAATTGATAATAAATGTGATTACTACTAACAAAGAAATCCAGGATTAGACTTACGTATAAATTAGCATATAGAATTGAAATTATGAGGAAAGGTAAAGTGACTCCCCACAAATCTTTGGTAACAACTTCTACTAAAGAATTTGGTGTGTTGTTAAGTACATCAAACTGAATTTTGACATGCATTTTTCTTTGTTCTGATATTGCTGATCTATTTTCCTAGCCAAATTCTTATTATAGTGTATTCCCAGCTACTTTATCAACAGTTATAATCTCTTTGATTAATATCACACACACACACACACACACACACACACACACACACACACACACACACACACCATAATGTATTGTCACAGCTTCTTATATTTGGTTTCATTAAAAAAGACACATATCAATGGAGGTGGTCACTGATAAAGATCTCATCAATTTGTGATATACCAAAGGGCACACTCAATCAGCATCGTTTCATTCTCAGATGTCATTTGGAAAAACTGACAAAACCCTCATAGGACTGATAGGAGGAGGCTGAAACAGGACAGTCAGATTAATTATTTCTTTGTAAGTCTCCAGGCTGCACTTCTGTCTCATCTCAGTCTCTGCTTCCTGCTCCTCCAGGTTTTCTGACACACTCAGGATGTGGTTGCAACACTGTGTCTCTCGAACAGTAATAGACTGCAGAGTCCTCAGATGTCAGACTGCTGAGCTCCATGTAGGCTGTGCTGGAGGATGTGACACTGGTCATGGAGACCCGTCCTTGGAACTTCTGTGCATAGTCTGTGCTGCCAGTTCTGGGGTTGAGACGTCCCATCCACTCCAGCCCCTGTACAGTCTCCTGCTTCACCCAATGCATATATTACTCGATGATGTTGTAGCCTGAAACCTTGCAGGACACCTTCACTGAGGACCCAGACCTTACCAGCTGAGACCCAGACTGCTGCAATTGGATCTCGCCTTGGACACCTGTGGAGAGAAGGAAAACTGGATGCTACTGTCTCCTGAGCCTCTACTGTCCTCAGGCCTGGAACTGGAGAGCCTCTTACCTGTAGCTGCTGCTACCAGGAAAAACAAGCTCCAGCTCCAGCCCATGGTCAGGATGTATGCACTCAGGGACTGTGGAGATGAGGTTAGTCACCTGTTGCTGTGGTCTATAGACATCTCAGTATTTAGCATCACTAATTCAGGTCATTTGCATATTCATGAGACAGTTAGCTGTTATTATCAAGACCTGATCCAGCCGGAGAACAAGGCAGAAGCCTCCGAGTCAGACAGCAGGGCACTGTTTGACAAGTCCTAATACACTCTTATTGAATACATCCCATAACTCATCCCTAAGCTCTTCACAGACAGACTCCTTCCCACTGAGACAGAACACTGTCATGTTCCTCAGCCTGAGCCACACTGAATGATCCATGAGTCAGCTGACCATCCTCTGTGTGAAATGTGTTTGTGACTCAGGGAACTTGCATTGAGGGCATTGAGTTCATCCTGGCCCACCAGGCTTTAGCAGAGGATATTGGAGAGTGTTGTTCAACCCTCATCAGATACCGGCAGGACCCATGGGACACCTCTAATATTAGCTGGCCACACCTTAGACATTTTGCCAGAATGGGGCATGAATGTCAACCTATTGAATAGAACAACCCTGTTATCAGTGTAGGCACTTAGTAAGGGATCTATGTTTGTTCAGTCCCATGCTGGGTTCCAGCTATCAGTCTGGGGACCTAGAGCTCCCTTTTGTTCAGGTCAACTGTTTTTGTGGGTTTCACCAGCCTGGTCTGGACCCCATTGCCCATCACACATTCTTCTCTGCAACTGGATTCCAGTTCAGTTCAGTGATTAGTTGTTAGTGTCTGCTTCTACTTCCACCAGCTTCTGGATGAAGGCTGTACGATGACTGTATAAGACAGTCATTAATCTCATTATCAGGGGAGGGCATTTAAGGTAGCATCTCCTCTGTTGCTTATATTGTTAGGTGGTGTCATCTTTGTAGATCTCCAGACATTTCCCTAGTGTCTGAGTTCTCTGGAAACCTAAAATGTCTCCCTTTATTATGGTATCTCCTTTCTTGTTTTCTTCTATTCTTAACCTGACTTAACCTTTCTGCTCCCTCATGTCCTCCTCAACCCTCCTCTTCTCCCCTTCTCATTCTCCTAGCTCCCTCCCCCACCACCCTTGCTCCCAATTTGCTCAAGATACCTTATCCCTTTCTCCTTCCCCAGGGGACATTGTTTGTCTCTCTTAGAGTCCTCCTTATTTACTAGCTTCTCTGGCAGTGTGGATTGTAGGATGGAAATCCATTACTCTATGTCTAAAATCCACATATGAGTGAATACATACCATGTTTGTCTTTTTGTGATTGGGTTACCTCACAAAAAGTACTCAGAAATGTTTCTTCTAGTTCCATCCATTTTCTGCAAATTTCAAGATTTCATTTTTTTTCTGCTGAGTAGTACTCCATTGTGTAAATGTACCTCATTTTCTCTATCAGTATTTCAATTGAGGGACATCTAGGTTGCTTCCAGTTTCTGGTTATTACAAATAGTGCTGCTATGAACATTGTTGGACAGATGTCCTTATTGTATGAATGTGCTTCTTTTGGGTATATGGCAGAGTGGAAATGCTGGATCTTGTGATAGATGGATTCTCATTTTCCTGAGGAGTTGCCATACTGATTTCCAAAGTGGCTGTACATGTTAGCACTCCCACCAGCAGGGGAGGAGTGTTCCTCTTTCTCTGCAGCCTCTCTAGCATAAACTGTCATTGGTGTTTTTGATTTTAGCCATTCTGACAGGAGTAACATGGTATCTCAGAATTGTTTTGATTTGCATTTCCCTGAGGGCTATGGATGTTGAACACTTTTTTATGTGTCTTTCTGCCATTTTAGATTCCTCTATTGAGAATTGTATATTTAGTTCTGTACCCCACTTTTTAATTGGATTGTTTGTGATGGGGAAGTACTTCTGTGTATGTTTATCTCCTTGATTGTTTAATAAAGTTCTGTTTGGCCAATGAAACAGCAAGTTAGACAGGACCAAGAGTCAAAGAGGATTCTAGGAAATGTAGTAGAGAAGTGGTGATCCAGACAGGAAGTGACATGGCAAGGAGACTGATATTTAAGCAAAGGAAACAGGAAGTATCCCCTTTTCCCCTTCCAACTCCAGTGGCAGGATGTGAGCCATTGGTAAGAGAGGGTGCCAACGAAAGGCATCCTCTATACGTCTTATAAAATATATAGATTTATGATAATTAAGACTGAGCTAGCAGATGAGAATCCTAGTCATTGGCCAAGCAGCATTGTACCTAACACAAGTCTCTCTGTGTATTAATTTCGGCTCTAACTTGGGCCAGCAGCTGTCATAAAGCACACACATGGCGCTAGGGCTTAGGCAGCTTTTGGCGGAAAGATTTATCATAACATGTTTGGTGTTTTGGAGATTCAATGGAGGAATGTTCCTTTTTCTCCACATCCTGTCCCTCATAGATTGTCATTGGTGTTTTTGATTTTAGCCATTCTGGCCTGTGTAAGATGGTATCCCAGAGTTGTTTTGAGTTGCATTTCTCTGATGGCCAAGCATTTTGTGCACTTTCTTAAGTGTCTTTCAGCCATTTCAGATTCCTCTGTTGAGAGTTCTCTATTTAGTTCTGCACCCCACTTTTTAAATTTCACTATTTGGTATTTTGGTGGCTAGCTTCTTCAGTAAATTGTATATTTTGGAAATCAGCCTTCTGTCAGATGTGGGGTTGGTGAAAATCTTTTCCCATTCTGTGGACTGTCGTTTTATCTTACTGACTGTGTCCTTTGCCCTACAGAAGCTGATCAGTTTCCGGAGGTTCCATTTATTATTTGCAGTTCTCAATGTCTGTGCTACTCGAGTAATGTTCAGGAGGCATTCTCCTGTGCCAATTCATTCAAAGGTATCTCCCACTTTCTCTTCTAGAAGAGTCAGAGTGGCTGGATTTATGTTGAGATCTTTGATCCATTTGCACTTAAGTTTTCTGCATGTTGACAGAAATGGTTATATCTGCAGTCTTCTGCATGTCTGAATCCAGTTGTGCCAGCACCATTTGTTGAAGATGCTATCTTTCTTCCATTGTATAGATTTAGCATCTTTGTCAAAAATGAGGTGTTTATAGGTGTGTGGTTTAATATCAAGGTTTTCAATTTGATTCCATTGGTCTATTTGCCTATTTTTGTGCCAACACCAAGCTGTTTTCAGAACTATGACTCTGTAATAAAGCTTGAAGTCACTAATGATGATGCATCCAGAAGATCCTTTATTGTACAGAGTTGTTTGGCTATCCTGGGTTTTCTGGTTTTCCACATAAAGTTGAGTATTGTTCTTTCAAGTTCTGTGAAGAACTCTGTTGGGAGTTTAATGGAGATTACATTGAATCTGTAGATCACTTTTGGCAAGATTGCCATTTTTACTATGTTGATTCTACCTATCCAAGAGCATGGGATCTTTCCACTTTCTGGTATCTACTTTAATTTCTTTCTTTAATGACTCAAAGTTCTTACTGTACAGGTCTTTCACTTTGTTGGTTAGTGTTACCCCAAGATATTTTATGTTGCTTGTGGATATTGTGAAGGGTGATGTTTCTCTTATTTCCTTCTCAGTGCATTTATCATCTGTATATAGGAGAGCTACTGATTTTTTGAGTTAATTTTGTATCCTGCTACTTTGCTGAAGGTGTTTACCAGCTATAGGAGTGCCCTGGTATAGTTTTTTGGGTCACTTATGTGGAATATCATATCATCTGCAAATGTGAAAGTTTGAGTTCTTCCTTTCCAATTTGTATCCCCTTGATCTCCTTTTCTTGTCTTATTGCTCTAGCTAGAACTTCAAGGACAATATTGAAGAGATATGGAGAGAGTGGACAGCCTTGTCGTGTTCCTCATTTTAGAGGAAATGCTTTGAGTTTCTCTCCATTTAGTTTGATGTTGGTTGTTGGTGTATATTGCTTTTATCATGTTTAGATATGGTCCTGTTATTCCTGTTCTCTCCAAGATCTTTATCATGAAGGGAAATCCTGGCATGGGGAGCATTGTTATGATTCCCAGAGTCTGATGTGAGAAGGGAAGGTGACATTTGAACAGAACAAAGTCAGATCACACACAGGGAATTCACATTCCAAAATTGTCTAATGATGTATATTCAGTATTTGAACCAGAAAGGATGATATGTGACAGCAAGTTGATATCCCAGCCTTGTGTTTCTGTACCTTATTCATAAATTAAATATAAGGTAATGTTACTGATTTAGAAAGTTGTGATTTGACAACCTATGATTTTAAAAATCAAAACTCAAAGACTAGTGATAGTATAAAAATGCATTGTTGATTTTTACAAATTTGTGTTGGTGTTTACACATGTGCATTTCTTAATTTTAAATTTGATTTAATTTATCTTCTCCTCTGAAGTGTGGTTGATGTAACCTGTGTTTCTCTATTGGAAAACTGACTTCCTCCCAGCAGTTGTCAATTGTGAATGGCTTCATTTCTAAGAGTGGGACTTTGTGCCCACTGATACTGCTCCATGCTAGGATTTTGATTGACTTGTGTAAATGGAGCTCTTAATTGGTCTAAATAGTAAAATCCTGGAGTCAGATATAGAGGAAAAGGCTGAGAGATAAGAGATAACGTGCAAACCAAAGATACCTGTTATGTCATTAGCTTCCCAGAAGAAATGAGAACAAGTACCGGTTTCTTCCTACTTATATCTTCTGCCTGCCAAGACATCTCACCTTCTGTCTGTCTGTACAGACCTCCAGACCTCTATGGTTAGCTAGTGGTAAGTTCCATCCTCTGATCTCCAGACAAGCTTTATTTGTACAGGAAGAAATAAGAACAGGCTTGAGCTTCTCTATGTCTTGTTCACAGTATCCGAGTTCATATGTGCACTTGCTATATTGTGTCCTAGAAACTGTTTCCTTGATGCTTCCCATAACTTGTGGTTCTTGCAATCATTCCATCCATTCTTCTTCATAGGTTCCTGAACACTGAGGGGAGGGTTGTGACAAAGACATCCCATTTAGGAATGAGCATGCCAAAGGCAATCCCTTTCTGGAGGACGTCATGTTGTGGATTTAATGTTGCTCTTCTTAAACACAGCAAGTGTGAAGTAGAGCATTGGGGCAGCAGACTGATCTCAGTTGCCAACTGGAGAGCCTTTCCAGTCCCTGAGATATGACCTCATCATAAAATACCACTTTCAGCTTTCACTAAGTAGATTCTTGTGGAACTTTTTAGCATACAATGTGGAACATAACACCTGGTGGAAAACCACTTTTCATGGACAGGACTAGGTCTGCCCAACCTTCCAGACTCAGCCAATGGAATCTGTCATTTCTTGCTCTCCCTGACAGGACTGCTACATTCTGCTCCAAACTCCATGTTCCTTGTATGTTACTAACTTTCAATTCTGCATTCCTTTCAGTGACTGGGGCTGTGTTAGTTTGAATTACAAGGTCCCCCACTGGCTCCTGTTTTGAGTACTTGGTCCTCAGTTAAAAGAACTCTTTGGGCAGTACTAGTAGGTGTGGTCTTGTTGGAGAATGTGAGTGCATGGTAAAAGGCTTTGAGATTCTACAGTTACATGGTATTTTCAGTGTGCCTCTCTGCTGCCTGCTTGGGGATCAAGTTGTTAGCCCTCAGCTGCTACTCCTGTCACTATGCCTTTGGTTTGCATATATAGGATACTAATGTTTGGAAACTGTAAGAGCAATTAAATGATTTCTTTGTAAGCTGTATTTGTCACGGTGTTTTGTCAAAGCAATAAGAAAATAACTAAGGCAGATATTCTTAACCTTTTGGACACTGCGGAGATCAACTCAGAGAACAAAGCTGGAATTTCGGTGGCTCTTAGAGAAAAGAGCTGTCTCTGTCACTACTCAGGTGACACCCATACACCCAACATGATCACTGTTAGATTTAAATAAAATGGCCAATTGTGTGTGAGAGATTTTCTAGGTGAGCAGATCTAGCTTCTCATGAACATTAGCATGTGAGGAGATACATATGTTGAATCCTTTCCTGGTGATGCAATTCCACTTAGGGTTCTTGTGGAAAAAATAACTCATGCTTAACACACCGTTTCCACACAGACACAGACTTACCAAAGGAATCAGTTTGTACAAATTCCATGATGAACAGAGAGAGAAGTCATAAAAACTAAATTAGCCACAAAAAAGCGGATGTCAGAAGTGAACCTGATGTTTACAGTCAGCAGTGAGAGGAGGGAGGTTTGAGTCTTGGCAGTGATTGTGGTTCAGTATCTGGGCCCACTTTCTTCTTGATTTTCCCTGAAATATAGAAGCAACTCTAATAAAGAAATGTGACACAGAATCTCACTGAACTAAAAAAAAAGACACCAGAACACCCATGAACTTCCTGCTGTGACATCAGTGATATAATGGAGATGTTTTTACCCTCATCGCTGTCACTTTGCATTTTGTTCATTGGAGATTCTGCCTCCAATTCTTAAATAACAGCAGAAACACAGGAAATGTATTGAGGACAATAGTCACCAAATGCAAAACTATTAAGAGAGACTTTCTGGGAACGGAAAGATGAAAGGACCCTAAGCTGCAGATAAGAGTAGATAGTTATGTCTTTATAATCTCCTGGGATGTAAATGTGTTCTGTGTGTGCTGTGCGCCGCCTGGTGGTCGTGAGCGGCTTCACAGTGAGGTTGATGTCTGGGTTCACACTGAGATCTCCTCACTGTGTATCTAGCACAGTAATAAGTGGCGGTGTCTTCAGACTTCACACTGTTCATTTGCAGGTACAGAGAGTTCTTGGCATTGTCTCTGGAGATGGTGAACCGGCCCTTCATGGATGGTGCATAATTTATGGTACTGCTATCATAGTAAATTTCTCCAACTCACTCCAGCCCCTTCCCTGGAGCCTGGCGGACCCAGTTCATCCCGTAGCTACTGAAGGTGAATCCAGAGGCTGCACAGGAGAGTTTCAGGGACCCCCTAGGCTTCACCAAGCCACCCCCAGACTCCACCAGCTGCGCTTCACACTGGACACCTGCAAACATAAAAAATCCTGGTCAAGAAATCATCACACATGTCCATTGTCCCTCAGATTAATGTCCACTCACACAGTCAGCATCTACTGCTCTCCATAAATTACCTTTTAAGAGAGCAACAAGGAAAATGCAGCTCAGCCCCAACTCCATGCTGATCCCTGAGTGAAGTCTTGGGATCCACAGCTGAGCTCCTCTGTTTGAGCTGCTAAGTGAGGGCGGGGCTACTTTTCATGAGCAGAGAGAGGGCCCATTTGCATGTCTTCCTGCTTTATAGCAAGCTCTGTAGTGGAGTCTGGAGATGGCAGATCCTGGATTATTTGTTAGTGTGCTGGGTTTATAATATTAATGATGGGAAATTGGCATAAATTTCGTCATTTCCAGTTGCCATCTACTTCCTTATTAATCCTTGCAATCAGAAGACATGTTTTGATCTTCATTTCAACTCAGCTTTCCATGTTATAGTTAATAAATAGCAGTAACTTTGCTTTCTATTGCTCATTTAGTTAGTGTTAGATTACTGTGTGGGCCTCATCACTGAAGGACATAAAACTTCCCAAGTCTGCTCCAGTTATGAGTGTAGCAGCTTCCTCAGAATGAAAACTCCCTCTCTGTAGTGGGGTCACGAGAAGTGCCTGAATCCCAGTGCTCTGATAATCACATGCATAAGGCTTTTCCAGACAGTCTGTGAATTTCTTTTTTTGTGAATTTCTTGTCATCATCTGACTCAGTTTCCTTCGCTGCATGTTTACCTATTTGTTGCTAGAAATGGGGAGTGACTGAGAAGCTGAACTTCAAGTCAGGGCCCAATATTTGATTTCTGCATGTCAGCAGATGGCCCTGCCAGAGGAGCAACAGGTGGCCATTGAAGTTCAGGTGTCAGGCCACCAGGAGATGAAGCCCTGGAGGGTGAATCCCTGATAGGCAAAACCTGGAGTCCACAGACCCCAGAATGTCTTTGCTTCCACTGTGCCTTTCCCTGTTTGCTCCTGCCATCTTCTCTGGTATCTTACATGGTGTTTGGATGTAAGGAGATCCCCACTGCCTGTAATACGGTCTGACTATCTCAGGGAAATATCCAGTTCTAATGCATGTTTTTCCCTATGAGTTTTTAGGATGATTTCTCTTAAGCTGTTC
The DNA here is from genome assembly GCF_003668045.3 of Cricetulus griseus. Taxonomy (NCBI): domain Eukaryota; kingdom Metazoa; phylum Chordata; class Mammalia; order Rodentia; family Cricetidae; genus Cricetulus; species Cricetulus griseus. The sequence goes on along the minus strand of NC_048598.1, from coordinate 176,855,934 downwards.
TATGTAATTGATAATAAAAAGATCAGTTTAATTGACATTTGATGGTGAAAAATAAATACATGCTAATATCACTATAGCAAGGGCCTATGAGTTTCACCTCCAGCGATGCTTAGACTGTAGTTCAGGTTAATGATTAGGGAAAACAATTGAGTCCCCAGGAGCCAGGCTGTCTCAGATTATTTCTATCCTAATGTTGAAAGATGCATTCACAGGTTGCATGTGAATCATAGCTTCAACCAAGCCTGAAAATAATTTCATGTTGGATTAGATGATTTGATAGTAGCTTTGAGATGAAATGTCCCAGAAAATAATCTGAAGTTCACAAGGACACTTAGATGAATTATAGATTCATTAGGTGAGGGTCACAAATACAAAGCAGCACAATTACTGTTAGCTGACATGCTTTTATGCTTAGGGTTGGTTGTCCATCAAATATGATGATTAATTCCTTGTTTCGTGTTGTGCCCTCAGTCTCCTGATATTAAAAAAAAAACAATTAATGAGTGGGTATGCACCCTAAAGATTTAAAGTAGAGCTGACAGTTTACATAGACAAAAGTTTAGATTTCTCATTCTTTTAAGATTTTGTATAAGGATATGTTACTTTTCAAGATAAAGAATAAAATGATTGGTCCTTTCTTTGTAGCCACAAAATACAACCTGCCAGTAAAGAACTGGGTGAGAAGAATACCTTGCTTGCTGACACATTTAATCTGTAACAAGTTATTTGGCTATGGATGCACACATGTTCTTGTGACCAGTTCTTTTTCACCTGTAATGTGTAAAACCTTTAATCACACATGGGATATGGAAAATATCCTGTTTTTTAAAACTTACATTCATTATAATTATTCACTTAAAAACTGAATGTAACCACAATGTAATTTTTATATTGCTTGAAAGATTTTGCTGTGGTCTAAAAGCATAAGGGAAAAATAAGGATCAGAGGAGGAAAACATCAAGAGAACAAGAAGGAACATTTCTGGAAAGAGAAGAGAAGAGAGATTATAGGACACAGAGGAAAGAATACAGAAAGAAAGAAGGAAACTGTCCAGAGAGTGTGCTTGTCTTTCCACCTAACCACTCCTCGGATAAAAAGCATCATAGACCCTGACTCCATGGATTCTCTTTGAGCTGTTTGCTGCTGGATTATGGGCCCCCCAGGCAGGGAAACAAGTCCTCCAAATGCCCTGCACAGCCTCCCAGAAAGATGGGCTCAATTCCATCACATGACCACTTGTCTTTAATTTCTCATTCTCATTCAAGCTCTATCCCAGGCAGTTGTAAGTCCTAATTCTACCAGGGGTCCTTAAGTCAGGTTTCCTTTCTAGAGTCTAAGGAAGTTAACATACAGGATCCACGTCTGTTTGATTTCTCAGTCAATATATTTAATTATGAAGAATGACACAGGATTGCTTTGTGTGCAGCCTTCACTGTGTGAGTGTTGACTGACATGCTGACAGGACAATTGAACCTGTGGCTCTTATATCTGTTAATTTATTAATTCACATTTGAATGGGCTCCAGGGTCCAGAACTGTAGATGACCCAGCTGAGCTCTAGGATATCATGGGAGAACAGTGTTGGCCTCCGTGTTTAGCAACGAGTCAAGCAGACTAGAATACAGGTCAGCTCATAGATTTCTGCACATGATACAGACAAAGGAGGGACAGTGGTATTGGGAAGCTTTGGTTTAGAAAACACAGATCTGGGCAGATCTGAACCTGATGGACACTGCAGGGACAGAGGAGGAGAGAGAGAAGATTCCAGACCAGCTAGATTTTATGGTCTAACTATCTTGGCTCTGCCTAAATCCTGGGTTTTTCTTAAACACACATTCTATGAGAATTATAATCATGAAATCTGACCAAGCCTCTGCCTAGAATGTGAAAATATTCAGGAGTGTCCACCAACTTCTTCACCATGTGATTTCATTGACAAAGGCGGGGTCCTTTATGTCCTCATCTCTATCAGTTTGCATTTAGTTCATGAGCGACTATGCCTCATATTTTTATGATAGTACAAAAATATAATGTTTCGAGGACATCGTATCACTTCAGTACATACATGTAGAGAGAATTCCGGGGAAACTTGTTAGATTAAAAAATAAATGGAGCCCATATACTAGATAGGATCATGTCTGCATTATTTGCTGGGCTGAACCAGTGCTCTGTGTGTGCTGTGCGCCCCCTGGTGGCTGTGAGCGGCCTCACAGTGAGGTTTATGTCTGGGTTCACACTGAGATCCCTCACAGTGTCTATAACACAGTAATAAGTGACGGTGTCCTCAGACACTGTTCATTTGCAGGTAGAGTGTTCTTGGCGTTGTCTCTGGAGATGGTGAATCGATCCTTCAAGGATAGTGCATACTTTGTGGTACTGCTATCTCCATTAATTTCTGCAATGCACTCCAGTCCCTTGTCGGGAGCTTAGCGGACCCAACCCATCCAGTTGTCACTGAAGGTGAATCCAGAGGCTGCACAGGAGAGTTTCAGGGACTGTCCTGGCTGCACTAGGCCACCCCCCGACTCCACAAGCTGCACCTCACACTGACACCTGAAAACACAGATTATCCTGTCAGTAACTGCCAAACAAGCTTGGTATTTACACCGCTCTTGTACACAAACATACTCAGTTCCTATTCTTCTCCATAAATTACCTCTTAACAGAGTAACAAGGAAAACCCAAATCAGCCCCAAATCCATGGTGTGGGTGTTGTTCAGTGCTGCTCACTGAATGTGAAGACCTGGGAATCCAGGACTGGGCTTCTTTGCCTGAGCTTCAGGGTCAGTTCTGGGCTGGTTTTCATGAGAAGACAAGAGCCTTATTTGCATGTCTTCCTGGAATATGATAAGTTCTGCTGTGGGAGCCTAGAAATGTCATGTCCTAGTTTGTGTTATAAGTGTGCTTGGGATAGTCTGGCAATAAAGATAATAGTTGGAAAGTTTTGTATCATATTAAGATATTCTCCTTGGTAAACACAGAGTGTCATCCATTTCATTTATACTGGCAAACAGAAGAAAGATGCATTTTAGTGTTAGTTTCTCCCCAGTTCTCCATGTTCTGAATTATACAGGGCAGTGGACATTGCTTTGTCATGTGCTCTGTAGCTCTTTTCTGTAAGCACTGTCCCTACTGTGTGAGCTTCAACCTTGATAGACATAGCACTCCCTGAGTCGTATGTAGCCCTGAGTACTGCTGTCTGCTGAGGTTGGGAACCACTTTTATTCTGACAGAGGTTAGTTTAATAGAAAAGTTAATATAAATAAAGATGGGATGAAATGTTGCCCCTGATAAAACAGGGGCTTCAGAGGATAGAAAATAAGAACAATGAAATATCACACAGTTAGAACATGTGAGTTTCTATTGCGGAATCTTACAGACTGCGGCTTAGGTTAATGATTAAGAGAAAGATCTGAGTCCCAGAAGTCCAACTAGCCCAAATTCTTTTAATCTTAGTGTTGGGAGATGTGCTTACAGGTTTAAAAGTGCATCTACACTGAAAGAAATCTTTTGGAATGACTTAAGGCTAGTTGAAGGTGTTTTTGCTAACAGCTGCAAGGTGAAAACCTTGGGAAATGACCTGAAGTTTAAAAAGGTACAGAGTGGAATGAAAGATCTCATTAACGTCCAGGAAAAAATATACAGCAGCCAGTTATTGTTGGCTGACATGCCTTCCTTGCTAGGATTGGTTGGTGACAAGAGGCAATGATTAATTACTTGTACCATTTTCTGCCCTTACCCTTACTGATATAATATATAATGTATATGCATATAAACAGATCTGTTAATGAGTGGGGGTGCACCCTGAGGATTTAAAATAGAGATGTTTCTTTTTCATATATAATTTTTAGGTTTATGATTCTTCTAAGATTTTTTGTAAGATTATCTTTAGAGATAAATAATAAAATTATTGGTCCTTTCTTTGTAACTGCAAAATGCAGCCTGGCAGTAAAACAATATCTTTCTTGCTTGGACATTGTTAATCTGTAACAAATTACTTGGGTATGAATGTATGTTTTCCTTGGGCGATTTGTTTTTCACCTGTAAAACCTAAAAGGTTAACCATGTAAGGAATATGGAAAACGTGTTATTTTTTATTTGTATTTATTGTAAGAATTCACTTGAAAAGTAGAATGTAACCTCATAGTAATTTTTGTATTGCTGGAAAGATTCTACTGTGGTAGGTGAGCTGTAAGGAAAGAATGAAGACAGGAGAAGGAAAACACCAGGAAAGATGTAGAAGGAGATTTAGGAGCCAGACAAGAGGGATAGAGGGGACGAATCCCGATAGAAGTCAGAAAAGAAATGAAGACCTGAGCCAGAAGCTGACACAGAGACCTTCAGTGTGTGTGAGTGTGTGTGTGAGTGTGTGTGTGAGTGTGTGTGTGTGTGTGTGTCAGTGTGTGTCAGTGTGTGAGTATGTGTGTGAGTGTATGTGAGTGTGTTGTGAGTGTGTGAATGTGTGAGTGAGTCTGTGTGTGTGAGTGTGTCTGTGTGCATATGTGTGAGTGTGTGAGTGTGTGTATGTGTGAATGTGTGTGCATATCTGTTAGTATTTGAGAGAGTGTGTGATTGTGTGAGTATTTGAGAGTGTTTGTGTGTGTGTGTGTGTGTTTGTGTGTGTGTTCATATGTGTGTGTGTGTGTGTGTGTGTGTGTGTGTTCCTTCCCTTCTTTACCAGCCCCAGAGATTTAAAAGCTGTCCCCCTCACCAGCTCCAGATAATTCAGAAAACTCAGGTTTATTGGTAGTGAGCTGACATCGTAGGTTTCCTGTCAAACCGTAAGATACTGGAGACTGGTCCTCAGGGAAGCGATACTGGGGTAGTAAACACACAGTGTGTGCAGACTGCTGTGGTGGATCTGGGCTAGGAGACATGATATGGCAGGGACTTGGTAGCTTCCAATAAAGTTGGAGTATATTAATGGCAGAGACACTGGTCTACAAAGGAGGGTTTGTAAGGAAGAAAGAGAAGGGGAAATGCGCCCCCTGTTGGTACAAACCTCCCTGCAGCGAGGTTTGTGTCTGGAGTCCCCTCATTGTGGAGTCCCTTACACAGTAGTAAGTGGCTGTGTCCTCAGGTTTCAGGCTGTCCATTTGCAAGTACAGCATGCTTTTAGAATTATCTCTGGAGATGGTGAACCGGCCCTTCACAGATGCACTGTACTGTGTTGTGTAACTACTCGCTTTGTTTCTACTCTCTGCAACCCACTCGAGCCCTTTCCCTGGAGGTTGGCGGAACCAGCTCATGTAGTAATCACTGAAGGTGAACCCAGAGGCTGCACAGGAGAGTTTCAGGGAACCCCCAGGACCTATGAAGCCTCCCCCAGACTCCAACAGCTGCACCTCACACTGGACACCTGCAATAGTAGAGAATTCGGGTCAGGAAAATGTTACACATATCCATTGTCCCTCTTACTCACGCCCTCTTCTTACTCGGGCTCCCACACATTCAGCATCTCTTGTTCCCATAAACGACCTTTAAAAATAGATACGAGGAAGATGCAGCTCAACCACAACTCCATGGTGAGAGGTCTGTGTTCAGTGCTGATCCCTGAACGGGAGACAAGGGAAGTCAGGACTGGGCCCCTCTGCTAGAGCTACAGGCTCAGAGGTCTGGGCTGGTTTTCATGAGCAGAGGGAGACAAATTTGCATTTCTTCTTGCTATATCATCTGGGCTAGGGTTGAAGCAGTAGAGGAGGCAGTCATTAGAACAGAAGGCAGATGTTAAATGGATGAGTTAGCAGTAACAATGTTCAAATGTCACTTATTGTGTGTGTGCTAAACTCTTTAATGTTTTGTCCTTTAAACATTTCAAAAACTCATTCTGCTTCAGAATTATAATAAAATATCATTTTAAAAATTTAGAGACAATTGATATAAAGCTGAGTTAATGTTGAATAGAAATATTAAAATCTAAAGCCTCCTTTGGGGACTAAATTCAGTAGTGTAGCATGCTCCATTGCCTAGAATTGATCCCCTTTTCCAAAGAATATATGCTTAAGAATTATGACTGTTCTCCAGAGTTAGATTTTGTTAAGGACAAAGCTATTCAAATGCCTAATTTATATATTTGTTGGAGCAAGCCAACATTTTGCTTGGGTGTGTTTATCATCCTTAGGTATTAACTCAAATTTAATTTTAATATCCTTAGAGGAAGCAGAGGTTCCATGTCTGGGTTAACCAAGGCATCTCCTGCCTGGTCTCTAGGTTGTGTTCAGGTATCGTTCTGTCTATCTGAACTCTTGAAGGTGTGGCACTTCCATAAGGTTTGGACAATAAGTCACGGGATGAGGAATCTTGAAATAATGACATCCCACAGGAGAAGAAAATGTTGAATTATAATATTTCACTTGTTGAGTTTATTCTGAACGAAGGCAAGGAACTTCACAGTGGGTTTTGGATCTTGTGGGTTGTGTCTCTACTGTTTCTATGGGTTTCCCAGGAAAGTGACTAAGGTTCAAAGAAACAACTACAAATATGTGTCAGTCTTGCTTTTGAAACTTCAAGGAGACAAACCATATTGATACTGATTATGGAATAGAATCATTCTAGGTGTACATAAACAGATATTGTGAAATAGAAATCTGATAAATATGAACAGATTAATTGCATTTGCAAGTAAAGAAAAACAAAATCAATTTCTGGATAACTGGTTAAACTGAGGAACAGTTTTGAGTGAGGTAACCCAGACTGAGAAAGACAAACATTATGTCTTTTCACTCATATTTAGATCTTAGTTTTAAATATTACTTTGATGTAAGGGTTTTAATTTATTATGATTCTATATACTAATGTATCTTAAAAACAACTTATAACAGGTATGCCTACCATGAAATTGAATAGTTATATTAAACAATATTTTGGAATTTTTCATACATGTATGAAATGATAACCCACTCCCTCAATGCCACCAGACCCCTTTAGTTTCAAGGTCTCAGGTCAGTGCTAATGTTCTTTTCATGCTTGTATTCCTGAGTTCCTGGTTTTGATCAGGAAGCCCACACTGCTCAGTATTTTCTTGCCTTTTCCACAAATATGATGGGCTTCAATCATTCCCAGAAAATTAGCTCGCTGTCGTCTTGTTGAAGCACAGGCTCCACACCTACTTCTCGCTCCATCCAGACTGTGGAATGTAGAGGAAACACCTGCTGATAGAGTCAGCTGCATCCCATAATTCCTCCTCCCTCCTCAGCTCCCAAGTCCTCCCCATCCATATTGAATACCTTCTTGTCTTTTGAAAACAAATAGGCTTCTAGTGACTAAAATATAATAAAGTAAAACTAGATAAAAATAACACATTGGAACAGGACAAAACAAACAAAAAACTGGAGGCAAATGTCCAAGAAAAGGCACATGAAACAGGTGTGGATGCAGAGACCACCTGATTTACATGCTCAGGAATCCCATAAAACCACAATTAGAAGCTGTTCTATATAGGAGAAGGAACTGTATGATAAAAATGAAACAGGGAACCTCCCAAATGCATTAGAATTGGACACCTGACGACATCAGCTGATGAACCTGCAGCCTATGCTTAGGGGTATTTGGTTTTCTCAGTCAAAATCCCTTAGATAATCTAATATTTCATTTGAAAGATGTTATAATTGTATTTTGATTCTGGGTTAGGGATAGGACCACAAGTACTTTTGTCCTTTCTGCTCTAAAACCCCATCTGCTGTCCACACACATGGGGCCTAGTTCTTCAATAGAGAAATTTATTCCACTACGAGATAAACTGTCTTCATGGTGATTGAAGAATTGGGTCATTTCTGTTATTGTAGCATTCCCAGGAGAGAGACATGGATTCTAGGAACTAACTGATCTTGTGTCCTTCTAGGGGACGGTTCTAACTGCCATAGGAGTTGGTCCCCTGGGCCTTGTGTGTGGTTAACCGAGAGGAGTAAACTCTGAGTAGAGTCAGGAAACACCCTTGCTGGCCCCTATTATCCCACTTTGATGTTTTTCTTGTCTTTGTTGTCTTAATATTATCAGATTGTTCCCATTATATCAAGACAGAATTATTTCTATTCATGATTTTTTTTACCATCAAGGTGTATGTGGACTCTACTAAGTAAAATAAAACTAAAAGACAAAAAGATTCTTAGACAGAAATTATTGACTTCAGACATGCCAAAGTTATAATAGAACAAAGAATACAGAGAAGTCATAGTCTTCCTTGCTGCCACTTAGAACAGAAATATTGTGTATGGAGGAGGGCACTGTGCACCGTACAACAATGTCCAGTTAATGTCAATGCAGAACTTATGTCAAAGATGATCTGGTTTCGGGATACAAGAGAATGAGAACACAGGGTTCCTAATGTCATGAAAGGTCCTCTTTCATTCCGACCTGGGAATCCCACAGATCTGGCCCCAGTGCTCTGATCAGGAGCCCTAAGCAGCAAATTCCACACCCTGAGGCCTCTACTGCATGGCGTTCAGCTCCATCACTAAGACTAAAACAATAAGAAATTTGATTCTACTAACAAATACATTTCAATTAGACTTACTTATAAATAAAAGTTTAAAATTAGATTTGCAAGGGAAAGGTAAAGTGACTCCCCACAAATCTATGGGAACAAATTGAAACAAAGAACTTGGTGTATTATCAGATACAGCAAAGTGGGATGAAATAGGTTTTGGTTTGCCTGATATTGTTGATTTGTTTTTACAGTTCAAAATCATATACTCATTGTTTATTCCCATCTAGTCCAGTCTCTTAGATTTAAAGGATGTTTGTGTCATAAAGTACTGACACAGCTAGTCTTTATTTTTGTTTCATTAAGAAGCATGTCAATGGAGGTTGTCACTGATAAAGATGTGGTCAAGCCTGGTGCATTGTAGGGGGCATCTTGGATCAGCTTCACATCATTCTCAGACATCCTTTGCTTTGGAAAAGTGAACAAAGTCACTATAGTACTGTGATAAAGAGACAGTCCAAGTCACACTCAGAATGATCATTTCTGAGCAAGTCTCCAGGCTGATCTTCTCTATTATCTCAGTCCCAGGGCAGCTTCCTGCTCCTCCAGGGATTCTGACACACTCAGGATGTGGTTGCAACACTGTGTCTCTTGCACAGTAATAGACTGCAGAGTCCTCAGATGTCAGGCTGCTGAGCTCCATGTAGGCTGTGCTGGAGGATGTGTCTGCAGTCAGTGTGTCCTTGCTCTGGAACTTCTGATTGTACCCAGTATCACCATCTCCAGGATAAATCCATCCAATCCACTCCAGACCCTGTCCAGGCCTCGGCTTCACCCAGTGCATAGTATAGCTACTAAAGGTGAAGCCTGAAGCCTTGCAGGACACCTTCACTGAGACCCCAGGCCTCACCAGCTCAGCTCCAGACTGCTGCAACTGGACCTGGGAGTGGACACCTGTGGAAAGAAAGGCAGAGTGATGTCACTGTCCCCTGAGTGCATGGCCCCTCCTCAAGTCTGGAACTTGGAACCCTTACCTGTAGCTGCTGTCACTAGGAAGAGGATGATGCAGCTCCATCCCATGGTGAGGACCTGTCTGCTCAGTGACTGTGGAGAGGACACTGATCATATGTTGTTGGTGGTGTGGACATCCCTGTATTTACATTCATAGACTCACGTGAGTTGCATATTCACGAGCAGGGTGCTTCTTAGATAAGGACCTAGGCCAGCTGGAGAAGAAGGAGGTGGAGGAGACCTGGGTCAGTCAGCAGGATGCTGAGATCCAAATCCTCATCCTGTCTTAGGAAGCAGTCATTCCTGAGACCTGTGTAGACCCTGTAGAAACATCAAGGCCTAATCTCTCACTGTAAAAATAGAAATGGAACCGAAACATTTGGTTCTCCTGGTGACAAGTTTGGGTTCAGGTGGTGGTGATAATTGTGCCTGGCTATTTCAAAGCTCCTAAATTAGGAGAATTTGGATTCTTCTTTCATGGAGAAACACTATGTGCTTTTTCAGCAGGTTGTATCGGTGTGTTTCCTCTGTGTGTGTGTGTGTGTGTGTGTGTGTGTGTGTGTGTGTGTGTGTGTGGTGTTTAATCCTTTACTTTCTTGTCTATGTGTTTCCTTTCTTATAGAGATAAACATAGGTTGTTTAATGAGTGTAAGGAGGTAGTAAAGATCAGGGAGGAATTGGGCAGTGAAATTGTGATCTGAAAATTTTATATGTAAAAATATTTTTCAAATATCAAAAATAAAGAAATCTTCATAAAACAAACAAGAAAATAGAACTGCAATATTTAACAAAGTGTTTATACTGTGTTTGAATACTGAAGACTTTACCTTGCAACTGCAATAGGCGTGGTTCAGGAAACAGACTTTTAAAAGGAGTCCGCAGAGACTATGGAGTCCCCTCCTCCTGTCATCTCGTTTCTGTCCTGCTGATTTTTGGCTCCATTTTGACTCCTGCTGGTCATGGTTGACACTCAAGTTTCACTGTGTAGCTTGAGCAGTGACACATTCATGCTCCTTCAGTGTTCACAGAGCTCTGCTCCAGGAAAAAAGGGGCTCTTGTTTTCCCGGAAGCACTGAATGGCTGTGACAGAGATTGATGCCTCTGTCATTGCTAATGTTCCTCCCACACCAGCGTCTTCCCTGCTGGCATCCAAATGCCAGGTCGTCACTGCACACTGCTACTGCAGAGTGACGACAGAGAATTACGACATGCTAAGTCATTGAACCTTTGAAAACTAGTCATCTGTTATTGCTGGACCCATCACAGTTTGCATGGAATCATGGAGTTAGTCTAGTCTGGCTGCCTTGAGAGGCACATGCCATAGTTGTTCAGGTTAGGGTCCTTGGTTCATGTGGCACTGTGTGCATTCCAGTTTCTGGTAAACCAAGGCACTCCCTCGGTCAGAGGAGCTTTCAGGCCACCTCTGCTTCTCTATGTATCCTAGAACATCTGCTTACTTTCCCCAATCCTGAGGGTGGCATCTCCTTCACCCTCTGTCTTGTGGTACCTGGCACCATTTTTTTTTTAAATTAGCTTCTCAATCATCATCTGGAAGGAAACCATTCTGAGCAACATCATTAAAAACAGCTCTGATAAAGCACGGTCACTACTATGTACCATAAAGCAGGTCCACATATGAGTGAGTACATATCATGTTTGTCTTTTTGTGATTGGGTTACCTCGCTCAGAATGGTTTCTTTGAGTTCCATCCATTTTCCTGCAAATTTCAAGATTCCATTGTTTATTTTTTTCTGCTGAATAGTACTCCATTGTGTAAATGTAACACATTTTCTCTATCCATCCTTCAGTTGAGGGGCATCTAGGCTGCTTCCAGTTTCTGGCTATTACAAACAATGCTGCTATAACAGATGCCCTTGTTATATGAATGTGCTTCTTTTGGGTATATGCCTAGGAGTGGGATTGCTGGATCTTGTGGTAGACTCATTCCCATTTTTGTGAGGAGTCACCATACAGATTTCCAAAGTGGCTGTACAAGTTTGCACTCCCACCATCAGGGGAGGAGTGTTTCCCTTTCTCCACATCCTCTCCAGCATAAACTGTCATTGGTGTTTTTGATTTTAGGCGTTCTGACAGGAGTAAGATGGTATCTCAGAGTCATTTTGATTTGCATTTCCCTGATGGCTAAGGATGTTGAACACTCTCTTATGTGTCTTTAGCCATTTTAATCTGTGATAGACGAAGTATAAAGACATCACTCAGCATTTGATCCTGTGTCATCACCAGAGTCATTTCTGCTATCCGAGGTGAGATATTTCCATGTAATTCACTTTAGACTGCGTGGTGTGTATATTGTAAATTGTGGCAGAAGAGAACTGTGTGATCACAGATTTCACAGACTGTAAACACAGAGAGCCTCCTGAGAAATCAGTAGATGGGGTGACAGCTGTGACCACATAAACCAGCACTCAGTCATGTCTACACCTGTTCCTGCCCTGTCCCTCCCTCCATGTGCGACCTGCGCCCCCTGCTGGTCCTGAGCGCTCCTGCAGGGAGGTTTGTGTCAGGTTCACAGTGAAGTCCTCTCACTGTGTCCCTTGCACAGTAATAAATGCCAGTGTCTTCGGTTCTTAAGTTGTCCATTTGCAGGTAGAGGCTGCTTTTGGAGTCATCTCTTGAGATGGTGAATCTGCCTCTCACAGACTCCCCATAGTGTGTTCCATAGTTATTAGGTTTGTGTTTAATTACACCAACCCACTCCAGACACTTGCCTGGAGCCTGGCGGACCCAGTTCATCCAGTGGTCACTGAAGGTGAATCCAGAGGCTGCACAGGAGAGTTACAGGGACTTTCCAGGCTACACCAAGCCTCCCCCAGACTCCACCAGCTGCACCTCACACTGGACACCTGTGAAAAGAGAATTTATTGTGTGAGTAAACTCTCACAAATGTCCACTGTCCCTCTCACTCCTGTCCACTCACACAGTATCTCTCCTTATGTATAAATTACCTTTGAACAGAACCACAAGGAAAACCCAGCTCAGTCTCAACTCCATGCTGAGTGTTGACTGTTCAGTGATGACCACAGAATGGAAGGGCCTGTGAGTCCAGAGCTGAGTGCCTCTGTCAGAGCTGTAGGGTCAGGGCTGGTTTTCATTGGCAGAGGAGAACAAAATTTGCATGTCTTCCTGCGATATCATGAGCTGAGGGATGTGAGGCTTGCTTAAGACAGTTTATGGTCCAAATGTCTGTGATGAAATAAGGACCAAAGTGGCATTTAGAGCATCAATGTGTCACTTACTGTCCTGGGGACAGAGCTCAGCTGGGAGAGTGTTTTCCATGCCTGATGCCCTGTGTTCATTCCCATCCCAGTGTTCATTCCCAGCCCGGCATGATGGGCAAGCATTGAAGCAGGGGAATCATAGTTTTGACTTGTGATTTGTTTATATGAAACTGTATGCCAGAAAAGAATAGATAAGGAAAAAGAATGAAATAAAAGATTATTTATTTGGAATGAGCTTATGGTTTTATATATAAATATAGGTTTTTAGTCTTTATTATGCTTTGTATTTGTAAACTCCTTTCTCATTTTGCGTAGATTTTTGAATAATGTCATAGGAAATTAATATATAAAACTAAAATATAAAGACATAAGAAATTGGCCGGGTTTTGTTAGCGCACGCCCTAAACCCAGCACTCAAGAGGCAGAGGCAGGCAGATCTCTGTGAGTTTGAGGCAAGCCATGTCTTCAGAGCAAGTACCAGGATAGGCTTCAAAGCCACAGAGAAACCCTGTCTCGAAAAACCATAAAAATATAAGAGATTTTATATAAGGTTCAGTTAATAATGAATGATTACATTAAATTGAGTAAGATAATCCTACTGAAACCACAGCTCATTGATACTGTATATCCTGCTTAAATCTCTAAAATTGTCAAATAATGAAACAGTACACTCACACACATATATATATATATATATATATTATATATTACATATTGTATATTATATGTTATATATAATAAGACTAATCTTTGACCAATGATAAAAGTATTTTTTGAATACCTGTGTTTCCAATTTAGCTCCAAGACAACTGACCAACCCCATCTACCATATAGATCTGCTCTTCACCATCACAAAGGTACAGACAGCTCTTCTGTGACCTCCCAATAACACCCAGGGGACCTCGTTCCTTCCAGCTACTTCCTTCTGCTATCGGGATCCACAGTGACTTGTCTTTCTCTCACCACCAGCTAGACCTGTTCTTTCTCAAGAGAAGATCCTCCTGGTCCCTGAGGGACTGGCCTGTCCTGCACCACCAGGTCCTGCAGCTCCTACCTTTCCACAGTAAACTCTCTTCCTGTGACCTTCCTCCCCTGCCATCATGCTGTCTTTGCTCCTTCCCACATCTTAGAAAGTCTTCACCATGGTCTTGCTTCTCGACACTGCTGGGCAGACATTGTTTTACTTATAATACTTAGGCCTTTTAATCCTCTAGGTTCTTGCTTCTCATCATTGCCAGACTTCTTGGGTTTTGCAGAAACTTTCCTCCCCATGCCTTCACTGTTTTTAAACATTTCCAAAGCACCAAAATTACCATGTCTGTGAGGGACAAAGTTGGAGAAAAATCTGAAGCCTCCACTCTAGGGTCTGGCTCTGATATTTCTCCATCTCTGCAGTCCTGACCCTCCCTAGGACATGACACTCCATAGTGATCATGGGGGAGACTCAGCATGGAGAGCCTTGAAGTTGCCTTTCCATGAGACAAGATTGGCAGGTTCTAGCTTCCCAGTAGAGAAATTAATTCTTTAATGAACTGAACTGTCTTCAAAGTTATTGAGAGGGTTTTGACTTGTGTCATTTCTGTTATTGTAGCACTCACAGGAGAGTGACACAAATCTAGAAAATAACTGATCTTGTGTCCTTCTAGGGGAGGGTTCTAACTGCCATAGGAGATGGTCTCCTGGGCCTTGTATGTGGTTAACTAAGAGGAATAAACTGTGAGTAGATTCAGGAAACACCTTTGCTGGCCCCTCTGCACTTACTCCCCAGGCTCTACATAACTGATTTATTTTGTTTTTATCTTTTTGATGCCTCATTGTAAAAATACTTAGCAATGTTATTGCTCATGTGGACTTGATTTAATTGTAAATCATAATGGTATTTCAGACTGTGTTCCTGTGTGTTTTCTTTGATAGAACAAGGTCTCCAATTGATTAATCTCACTACTCCATATGGATTGCTATGAAATGTTTGTATTCAGATTTATGCTTTCTCAGCATTACTGTACAGGTCAGGATTGTTGTCCTAGGACTCTTGTTTAACTGGGAAGAATCAGGACAGTAATAAGATGGAGTTTTGTGGAGAATGGAAGCTTTGTTTATTCTTGAGACATCCAGTCTGTCTCCACAGAAGTCAGCCCTATGCACTTTGCCCGAGTCCCGCTGGTTCACATCTAACAACAAACCAGCATTCATGTTACTATTAATTTTTCTGTTGACAGTTCCCCAGAATTCACACCTAAGGGAACCCATCTTTCCTTTCTATCCTGACTCTGCGGTTTATATCTGAGCAAAAGATTTCATGATGGTGTCCAACCTTTATGCTGCTATAAGACACTGGGAGGACAGTGGGCTTTGGAGGACAAGAAATTTTTGCAATAAAAATTGACAGATTGTAGGCACACTATCAATGGAAGAATTATTTTTTCCTGATGTTCAGCCCTTGCAGAGCCAAGGTATGTGTGTTCTCCTAATTAAAACAGAACCAAATAAAAAATAGCCTAATCTACAGAATTGCTTATATACAGATATGTAAAAGTTATTTCAGAGTCAAAAATCAGTAGAAGTCATAGATGTGATTGACACCTCTAAAAACAAAAATCTCTCTCAGCCTCGCTCTGTGTCTCCTTCTCTCTCTCTCTCTCTCTCTCTCTCTCTCTCTCTCTCTCTCTCTCTCTGTGTGTGTGTGTGTGTGTGTGTGTGTCTCTGTGTGTATGTGTGTGTGTGTGTGCTTGTGTTTGTGTGTGTGTGTTTGTGTGTGTGTGTGTGTGTGTTGTATGGAGGTGCTGGGGTTATCCTGTGCCATATACTGACGTCCAGTCGCTGTCAGTCAGTGTCAATCTAAACGTGCTGCAGAGACAATCCAATTTCAGGAAACAGGCAATGATCACCCAGGGCTCCTGATGACATCAAGGCCTCTCCCATCATCAGGTCAGGATCCCCCTGCTCTGGCCCAGTGTTATGTGAGCAGGAGCCCAGAATGCTGAGAGAGTAACAGACTCTATACCAGAGGACTCCACAGTGTGACATTCGGGTCATCTTCAGCTCTCAATTGATAATAAATGTGATTACTACTAACAAAGAAATCCAGGATTAGACTTACTTATAAATTAGCATATAGAATTGTAATTATGAGGAAAGGTAAAGTGACTCCCCACAAATCTTTGGTAACAACTTCTACTAAAGTATTTGGTGTGCTGTTAAGTACATCAAACTGAATTTTGACATGTGTTTTTGTTTGTTCTGATATTGCTGATCTATTTTCCTAGTCAAATTCTTATTATAGCATAATTCCAGCTACTTTATCAACAGTTCTAATCTCTTTGGTTTAAATCACTCTCTCTCTCTCTCTCTCTCTCTCTCTCTCTCTCTCTCACTCTTTCTCACCCACACACACACATGCACACACACATACACACATACACACACACAGGCATGGAAACACACACTCTCTCTCTCTCTCTCACACACACACACACACTCACAGTAACATACACACACACATGCACACACAAGCACACACTCACATGCACACATACTCACACACACTTGCACACATACACACACACAGGCATGGAAATACACACTCACACACACACACACTTACACATATACACACTCAAACACACACAGACACCCACCACCACACAAACACACACACTCACACACACTCACATATACACACTCACACACACATACACGCATACACACACTCACACACACATACACACAGCAGACATGCATGTGCACACACGGACATGCACACACATGCACACACACTCACACACATGCACACAGTCACACACACACTCACACACACAAACACACATACACACACATGCACACACACCCCGAGTGGCACAAACACACTCATGTCATAATATACTGTCACAGCTCCTTATATTTGTTTCATTAAGGACGCATGTTCATGGAGGTGGTCACTGATAAAGATCTCCTCAAGGTCTGGTGAACCGAAGGGCACACTCAGTCAGCAAAACTTCATTCTCAGATGTCACTTGGAAAAATTGAAAAACCTCCTACAGGACGGTTAGGAGGAGGCAGAAACAGGGCTTTCAGGCTGAACATTTCTGAGTAAGTCCCAGGCTGATGTTTTATGTTATCTCAGTCCCGGGCAGCTTCCTGCTCCTCCAGGGTTTCTGACACACTCAGGATGTGGTTGTAACACTGTGTCTCTCAAAAGTAATAGACTGCAGAGTCCTCAGATGTCAGGCTCCTGAGCTCCATGTAGGCTGTGCTAGAGGATTTGTCTGCAGTCAGTGTGGCCTTCCCCTTGAACTTCTGTTTGTACTGAGTATCATTATCAGGATAAACATATCTAATCCACTCCGGGCCCTGTCCAGGCTTCTGCTTCACCCAGTACACATAATTATAAGAGAAGGTGTAGCCTGAAGCCTTGCAGGACACCTTCGCTGAGGCACCAGGCTTCACCAGCTCAGCCTCAGACTGCTGCAGCTGGACCTGGGAGTGGACACCTGTGGAGAGAAAGGCAGAGTGGATGTCACTGTCCCCTGAGTGCATGGCCCCTCCTCATGTCTGGAACTTGGAGCCCATACCTGTAGCTGCTGTCACCAGGAAGAGGATGATCCAGCCCCATCCCATGGTGAGGACCTGTGTGCTCAGTGACTGTGGAGAGGACACCGATCATGTGTAGTTGTTGGTGTGGACATCCCTGTATTTACCACATAGACTCACATGATTTGCATATTCATGATCAGGGTGCTTCTTAGATAAGAACCAAGTCCAGCTGGAAAAGAAGGAGGTGGAGGACACCTGGGTCAGGCAGCAGGATGCTGAGGTCCAAATCCTCATCCTGTCTGAGGAAGCTGCCATTCCTGAGACCTGTGCAGACCCTGTGGAAATAACATCAAGGCCTCATCCCTCAATTTACAAATAGAATCCCAACCTGAGAAATTATTTCATTTCCCTGACAAATGCACAGGTGTTGGTAGTGATGAGGAAAATTGTTAATGGAAATTACAAAACCTCCTAAATTGGGAGAAATTTCACTCTTTCATCTGTAAGATACTAATGTTTTATTTTTCAGCATGTTGCAGGTATGGGTTACTGGTGAATTTTTTCTTCATCTAAATACCTTTCTTTTTGTATATTCTTTTGCTTTCAATAGAAAAAGGTTTAGAGTTCAGGTAGAAATATGGAAAATATCTGAGAGGATTGGGCATAGAATTTCATCAGAATATTTTTCATGAAAAAAAGTTTTACAAAAATCCAAAATTTATAAATATTTTTATAAACTGAGAAAATACAAATCTATGCAATATTTAACAATGAATTGTTACTGTGTTTGAAAATTCTTGACTTCACATATCAACTGTAGCAGGTGTTGTTCAGCTGATAGTCTTTAAGAAGGGAATCCACAGGGGCTCTGGAGTCCCTCCAATCATCATCTGATTTCCATCCTAGTGATTAATATCTCCATTGTGCCCCCTGATGTCCTTACAATTTTTAGACTCTTATCATTCTGATTTTAAAAATAATAAACTTGTCACAGTCTCAGTCATGCTGTGGCCTCTCCATCCTGGCCTGTTTAAAACTCTGTTCTCACTGACCATAATCAGGAGACCCTGGCTGGTGCTTTTAAGGTTTGTATCAACTGGGCTCATATAGTTGTTGAAGAATTATTTGCCCAAATAAAAGCAGAAATAGGTCATCTCACATTCATTAGATATTGCTCAAGAATGTGTGTCTTTTATTCAGTATATCTAAAAGATACTGAGTAACTAATCTATAGACTCCCTGTATAAAGAGTCTGCCCAGTCTCCAGGTTCACTATGGTCACCCTATGTCACTGGCTGCCGTGTGGCCCTGACCTCTCCCTGGTTTTAGGGAACTAAGAGTGGATATCTTGGTTTTCACCTTCACACTGAACTGTTCAATGAGTTGTGATTACCTGGATCTCAGTAATCCCACATTCTATAGTCTGTTTCTTCACCAAAATTCTTAACACATGGCTGAGGTCACTATCATAGTATCCAGAGAAGGCTAAGGCCTGGAAAAGTAGACTTTCTTTTCATTTTCCAGATTCTTCAAAACAGTAATCCTTAACCCTGAACCAACACTGACCATCACTTGTCCCATTGATCTTCTCTAACTCACAAGTAAACACTCCAGCTCTCCTACCCTCAGCTGAGTTAGAGATCACAGCAGTGAGCATGCAGACAATGTGAACAGGAAAACACTAGCAGAAAACTGTGATGAGGACCTCTGTGGCCAATGGAAGGGAGTTAGAGAGAGACTGTAGGTGACATCATCTGGCAAGAGCCCAACAATTAATGCAGATCACAATGGAGTCAGAACTAGTGTGAAAAACAGATTGCTTATTAGGAAGTACTCAGACTACGGAGCCAGTCCTTTACCACACGGTAGGAGAGGGAACTGAGAGCAGCTTGCATGTGACCCTCATATTCAAAGCCTTGCTATATCACTCTGATCACGCCCAAGTGTGAATGGTCAGCGTCACCTGTGCTAGCCTTCAAGCGGGTGTGGCCAGCATTTCCCCCAATGGTCACTCAGACATTTCCACAAGCTGAAGGTACAGAAAACATCTTCAAAGGCATCACTACATGGGACACTGAGTCAGAAAGTAATCTTTACAAGGATGCAAATGTCAAACAATAATTGTGTGAAAAATAATAACCATGTGTGCCCTATTACAGACACTCACATGTTGGAAGCCTGAAATACAGACCACTTGTTGTTCCACCAACTGTGTAAAGTAACATTAATCATGGAAGCTCTGGCTACTCATCAACCTGTAATAAATTAAAGAGGATGGGCCGGGTGTTGATGGCGCACGCCTTTAATCCCAGCACTCGGGAGGCTGAGGCAGGGGGATCTCTGTGAGTTTGAGTCCAGCCTGCCTGATCTCCAGAGCCGATGCCAGGATAAGCTACAAAGCTACCTAGAGAAACCCTGTCTCGAAAAACCAATAAATAAATAAATAAATAAATAAATAAATAAATAAATAAATTAAGAGAATGGTTTTCAGATGATTTAGAATTCCCTTAGATTTCCAATTGAGCTAATAACCATCACCAACTATTAGAAAGACAGATTCATTGAAAGATATGGAAAGGTTTATTCTTATGTTCATTTCATCATATATAATCTCCCAAATGGATGCTTTAGATTCCCCATGGGTAAAAACTGATACACTTATTAGAAACCAAACAAATAGTAGTTATAGAATGTGACATTGCAGGTGGCCTCTAAAGTATTGTTAGAGCAGGAAGGGGAAGCCACTTATTCCAACATCTAAACAGCTGTAAGCCTGTTTGTGTGAAACCACATGGGACAGTCCCCAACCTCCTAAACTCCAGGGGTTGTCTGCTAGTTCCCAGCAGCCTCAGTAGTACGTCATTGTCTCTACTGGTCTTGAGCACAAGGAGGATTGTGTCTGTGTTTACACTGAAGTTTGTTTCCTATGTCCTTGCAAAGTAAGACATGGCAGGTGGTTCAGATTTTAATTATTGGCTCTTGGAGATATCCCTATTAATATTGTTTTCAATGAGAAGTTGTGTCTTGAAAAATCCATACAATAATACCTATAGATATTTACTTGGCTGATTGGATGTGTATCCATTTCTTCATTCCTGCAAATCTCATATTTGTGTCTTGTTTATTTATTCCTGATCCTTGGGCTGTTAGTATTTGAGATACAGTTTTTTCATAGCAATGGAGACGCCGCTGTCAACTGTAGGCCATAAGGGCTCCCAAGAAATACATACGGTGCTTCCTTGTCTGTGATTCTATGAGAACCACAGGGATATTGTCCAGACTATGCCTCCTCTTACTTGGAGAAAGTGAGTCAATAAGGAAGGCTTAAAGGTTCTTCACATTCAAGGCATTGTCAGTCTGCCTCTCTGCTGCCTGCTTGTGGATCAAACCTTGAGCCATCAATGTCTGCTTCAGCCACTCAGCCTTTAGTTTGTGAAGCATGGACTGGATTATTGGAAATAATAATCCCAACTAAGTTGTTTCTTTCCTTACATGTTTCTTTCATCACAGTTGGTCTTGCTGTTTTATCACAGCTACAAAAAATTACTAAGACAAACTTTCTCAGTTTTTTACACAGTGAGAGGAACTTCTCAGAGAACAAAGCTGGAATTTCTGTGGCTCTTAGAGAAATGAGCTGGTTCTGTCAATGCTAATGTGACACCCCCAGACCCAAAGTGATCTCTGTTAGATTTACATAAAATGCCCAATTGTGTGTGAGAGATTTTCTAGGTGAGTAGATCTCACTTCTCATGAACATTATCATGTGATCAGATGCAGATGTTCAATACCTTCCTGGTGGTGTGATCCCATATTCAGTTCAATCAGAAGAAAATAAACCATCCTTGAAATGCCATCTACACACAGACACTGAACTAACTTTCCTGAAGGACAAGTTTATAAAAATCTCATGATGAGCAGAGATGAAATTCATGGAGAAATAAACTAAATTAGCTAAAAGCACAGCTGGATCATGTATGAACCTGATGTGCACCATTGTCAGGGAGGGGAGGGGAGGTTTGAGTCTTGGGAGCATTTGTGCACCTGTAATGGGCCCCTTCTTACCCGTGTTTTCCCCTTAAATATAAATGCTACTCAAATAAAGAAATCTGACTGAGGATCTGCTTGAATCTGAGAAAAAAAAAGACACAGAGCATCCATGTTTCTTAAATAACAGCAGAAACACAGGAGATATTTTGATGACAACATTCACCCACAGCATAAATATTTAGAGAGACTTTCTTGGGAACTATAAGATGAAAGGAGCTTAAGCTGCTGAGAAGATTGCTCAGTTATGCCTTTATAGTCTGGGGGATGAACCTGTGTTCAGTTTGTGCTGTTCGCCCCCTGGTGGCCGTGAGCGGCCTCACAGTGAGGTTTTTGTCGGGGTTCACCCTGAGATTACTCACTGTCTCTAACACAGTAATAAGTGGCGGTGTCCTCAGACTTCACACTGTTCATTTGCAGGTACAGAGTGTTCTTGGCATTGTCTCTGGAGATGGTGAACCGGCCCTTCACGGATGGTGAATAGTATGTGGTACTGCTATCTTGATTAATATCTCCAACCCACTCCAGCCCCTTGCCGGGAGCCTGGCAGACCCAGTTCATGTAGCGATCACTGAAGGTGAATCCAGAGGCTGCACAGGAGAGATTCAGGGACCCCCCAGGCTTCAACAGGCCACCTCCAGACTCCACCAGCTTCACTTCACACTGAACACCTGAAAACACACAAAATATCCTGATCAAGAAATCATCACACATGTCTATTGTCTCTCAGATTAATGTCCACTCACACAGTCAGCATCTACTGCTCTCCATAAATTACCTTTTAAAAGAGCAACAAGGAAAATGCAGCTCAGCCCCAACTCCATGCTGATCCCTGAGTGAAGTCTTGGGATCCACAGCTGAGCTCCTCTCTCTGAGCTGTAAGGTCAGGACTGGGCTGCTTTTCATGAGCAGAGAGAGTGCCCATTTGCATGTCTTCTGCTTTATAGCAAGCTCTGTAGTGGAGCCTGGAGGTGTCAGGTCCTGGGTTATTTGTGAATGTGCTGGAGGAATCAGATCATGAAGTTAATATTGGGGAATATGTTATAAATTATATCATTTTCAAATCATCTCCTATTATCCCTTTTTCTATAAAGACTTATTTTCATGTTCATTTCAACTCAATTCTCCATGTCTGTGATTACAAACCTCAGTGACGTTGCTTTCCCATGCCCATTTCTGTAGGAGTTGGCACTTCTGTGTGGACCTCATCCTTGATGAACATAAAATTCCCTGCATAGCTATAGCTTTGAGAGCAGCTGCTTCCTGAGGTTGGGAAACTCCCTTTCTGTTTGGATGTCATGTGACATGCCTGAATTCCAGTGTGCAGCTAATCACATGCATGAGCCTTTTCCAGACAGCCTGTGTATTTCTTGTTGTATCATCTAATTCTGTTTTCCTTTGATGCACATTTACCTATTTGTCCCTAGAAATGGGGAGTGACTGAGAAGCTGAACTTCAAGGTGAGCTGAGCTTTGACTTCTGTGTCTGCAGGTGGCCCTGTCAGAGGAGCAGCAGGTGGCAAGTGACGATCAGCTGTGACCTCACCAGGAGGTGAAGCCCAGATGGATGAATCTCTGATTGAATTCCTGGTGTCCACAGACTCCAGAATGTCTTTTGCTTCTGCTGTTCCTTTTCATTTTTTCTGCTGCCATCTTTCTCTGGTATCTTTAATGGTGTGAATGGGTGTGGGGAGACCCCCACTGCCTGTAATACAGTGTGTTCTCATGTGGAAATATCCCATTCTACTGGACTTATGTTGAAAGATGCACTCTCAGGTTTTGGTGTGCATCAAAGCTGCAAACAAGCCTGAACATAACTACAGGTTGGATTAGATGATTTGATAATAGCTTTGAGATGAAATGTCCCAGAAAATAACTAAAGTTCACAAGGACACATAGTTGAGTTATAAAGTCATTAGGTTAGGGTCACCAATACAAAGCAGCCTCATTTTTATTAGCTGACATGCTTTTATGCTCAGGAGGGTTAATGACCAAAGATGATGATTAATATCATTTCTTCCTTAATCTCTGATATAAAAAGTGATGATGGTTTTCATGTATAAATTTAGATTTTTAATTCTTTTAAGATTTCTTATGAGATTACCTTTCAAGATAAAGAATTAAATGATTGATCCTTTCCTTGTAGCCACAAATTGCAGTCTGCCACTTAAAGAACAGCCTGAAAAGAATACCTTGCTTGCTTATGCTGTTAATCAATAACATGTTGTTTGGGTATGGTTGTACATGGGTTACATTGACAATTTTCTTCTTATCTGTAATATTTAAAATGTCTAATCATATAAGAGATATGGAAATATGCTGTTCTATTTGCTTTATTCATTGTAATTATTCTCTTGGAAATAAGAGTGTAACCATATTGTAATTTTTATACTGCTTGAAAGATTTTGCTGGGATATAAACACTGTAGGGAAAATAAGAATGAGGAGGTGGAAAACATTAAGAGAGAAAGAAAGGACATTTCTGCATAGAAAGGAGACAAGAGAATAGAACTCAGAAAAAGCATAAAGAAGGAAACAAACCATCAAGAGAGTGTGCATGTCTTTTCCCTTAACCCCCTCAGTTAAAATGCCAAAGACCCTGACTCCATGGATTCTGTTTGAGCCTTGTCTTGCTGTAGTCTGGGCCCCAGGCAGGAAACAAGTCCTCCAGATGACCTGCTCAACCTCCCAGAAGGACGTCATCACTTCCATCACACAACCACTTGTCTTTTGTTTCTCAGTCTCCTGTCCCAGAAAATTGTAAGTCCTAATTTTCCAGGGGTCCTTAAGTCAGGTTTTCCTTTTCTAGAGGCTACAGAAGTTAACATACGGGATGCACATCTGTTTGATTTCTCAGTCAATATATTTAATTATGAAGAATAACACCGGATTGCTCTGTGTGCAGCCTTCACTGTTTGAGTGGTGACTGACATGCTGACAGGACAATTGATCCTGTGGCTCCTATATCTGTTAATTTACTAATTCACATTTGAATGGGCTCCAGGTCGAGAATTGTAGATGACCCAGCTGAGCTCTAGGATATCGTGGAGGAACAGTGTTGGTTTCCATGTTTAGCAACAAGAGTCAAGCAGAGTAGAATACAGGTCATCTCATAGATTTCTGCACATGACATAGACACAGGAGAGACAATGGTATTGGGAGATTTTGGTTTAGAAAACACAGAGCTGGGCAGATCTGTACCTATGTTCACAGTCTTAAGGAGGAGACAAGATTCCAGACCAGTGAGAAATCATGGTCTAAAAACTTGGTTCTTCCTTCCTCTTGGGATTCCCTTAAACACACATCAGTGTGGGCAATGTTAATTAACAAATAATTTTTATTCTACTAAGTTTGGAATCTTGTCATAGTAGCTACATCAGGAGAATTACATGGTCTTGGCAGTTATTTGAGGTCAGGAGAGGAAACCTTAGGGTCTCAGAGAACTCCTCACTCTCCAGATGTTTCTCTCATCTACTATATTTTCTTTCCTGGTGAAAGTTGGGTCTACAGCACCCTCTGCTGTTCCTGAACATCCTCAGATTAAGGTTGTTTCTGGGCACACAGGGAACCTGCTCACTGTGTCTGCTGCAGTGTAAGGCAGGGCTGTGTCTTCAGTGGGAGCAGAGCTCAGCTTCAGGGAGATCTGCTCCTTGAATACATCACTGACACACTATGGACTTCTCAGTGACAGCTGCAAAGTTTCTCCAGCCATTGTCCTCCATTCTCTCACGTCATGCAGGCTCTTCCTGAAGGGGAACACCCAGGAAGAGGATCTCAACTCTAGAGACACAGGTGTTTTGTTTGTTACCCATTGATTCATCCAGGACATTGGAAATAATCCAGATAGTAAGACTGTTTAAAGGAGCCTCATGGTTTCCTTTTGTTCCTAGTTAAAACAAGTTATCAAATGGTCACAAGTGCCCTGGAACCAGCTGTGTACTGAGACTACCCTTGAACTGCTAATCTTCCTTGTCTACACAAGGTGCTCAGATTGTGAGCTATGTTCCAATAAGCCTATGATCACCAAAAACAGCATTTTCTTTATTTTACCTTGTAACTAATTTTGAGTTTGTGAGTGGCATATATATATATATATATATATATATATATATATATATATGTTTTCATTTGCAAGTAAATATGAGAATTTCCACATGAACAAAATATATTCTCCAAAATATTTGCCCAATACTGGCAGACGCATATGCTCACATTATTACCAACAAGGGACTTTTGGGTCAGTGTCGTCAAGTTTATACTGCTCACTCTCTGAGTCCTGAGGGCAGCTTGACCAGGAAACTTCTGAATATAGTGAGAATGGATTCATAACCAAAGGCAACCAGATCGGGATCTGAGAATCCACAGTAGAAGCTCACAGGAAGGACACTGCTCAGACCACACAGCAGCCATCCCTTAGCTCCAGGTGAACAATGAGCTCTGAGTTAGTGCAGAGAGGTCAGAACTAGAAAATTCTAATTCAACACAGAAGCAGAAGACACCATGTTGAATGCAGTAATGAAAATAATAAAATTTCAATGCTATCACTCATTAGCCTTATATGCCCAGCTGTGCAGAAGAGGACAGTGGTTTGGACAACTTAGATGCTTACTGAGACTGAGCCTGGCTCCACTTCCACTTGGTTCCCTCTGAATTACTAACACTGTTCCTGTCGAGGGTCTGCCCCAACCTCAGTATGAGGGAAAAGTCCATGTGAGTCTCCAGAGCTTCCCCAACAACTGACCACAGAGAATCACTCTTCTCTCATAGACACTTTCTGCATTTGTTCAGAGAGTACTAGGTGGCATATTTGTTTGAATAATGTTCGCCAAAACAGAAGCCATAATTTTTAGAGGCGCTGATCAATTCCTGAGTCTATAATTATTAAAAGGATCCCAAAATAACAGTAAACAGAGAGGACACCCAGATAAAACAGAAAAAAAAATCAATTATGTCTGAACCTGGGCTTTATGTGTGCTCAGCGCCCCCTGCTGGTCATGGGAACCCGTCTGGGCTCACACTGAAGACTCCTCACTGTGTCTCTTGTACAGTAAAAGTGGCTGTGTCCTCTGTTCTCGGGTTGTTCATTTGCAGGTAAGCCATGCTTTGGGAATCATCTCTGGAGATGGTGAATCTGCCTTTCACCGAATCCACATAATAAGTTGCATAATTACTAGGTTGAGTGCTTATGCGAGCGACCCACTCCAGTCCCTTCCCTGGAGCCTGGCGGACCCAGTTCATGGCATAGTCAGTGAAGGTGAATCCAGAGGCCGCACAGGAGAGTTTCAGTGACCCTGCAGGCTTCACCAATCCTCCACCAGACTCAACCAGCTGCACCTCACAGTGGACACCTGCAAACAGAGAGGAGCCTGATGAAGAAACTGTCACAAAGTCTACTGTCTTTCTCACTCATGTCTCCTCACACACTCAGTATCCCGTGTTATCTACCTTTTAAAAGAGCAACAAAGAAAACCCAGCGCAGCCCCAACCACATGTTGATTGTCGTGTTCTCAGTGCTGGTCACTTAATGGGAAGACAGGGCTAGATCCTCTGCCTTACCTGCGGGATGAGGGCAGGGCTGGTTTTTATGAACAGAGGGAGGCAGTATTTGCATATCTTCCTGATATATCTTATTCTCTGGTGTGTGTGAGCCTTAGAGGCAGCAAGTAATCATGCAAATTTCTGAGAGAAAATGAACTAGTGAGGACGATGATTTCATTAAAATATTTTACATGATTTGTTTATAAAAAGATTCAACATCCTTAACTTATTTTTTCTTTTTATACATGAACTCTTCACTGCTCATCTTATCAGATATTATACAGTAAGTTCATAGAAGTTTAAAAATTAAACATTACAATTTGAAAATTCAGTGGGAACGAATGTAAAGATAGATGAATACTGAAGTGTACATTAAATTACAGTATTGAAACTAGGCTGGGACAGCATGGTGGGAAAGTTTAACATGCACAAGACACAAGTTTTATCCTCATCATAGAATACACACACACACACACACACACACACACATGTGTGTGTGTGTGTGTGTGTGTGTGTAATAAATATGCACATTAAATAAACATTAATAGTACAGAGGCTAAACCTTGTGAAATACTGAACACATCACAATCTTCTTTTACCTTTATGCCATATATTTGTGTTTGTGGTGTGTTAGTTAACATCTTTATCATTTCTGCCATTAATTTCCTCAAACTGAATATAGAGTCCTTGTCTGTAAATACAACAGGACAGAGAAAAATCTGTTACATGATCTGTAGTGCAATGGTTTATGTCTTCCAGTCTCTCTAATCCCCTTAGAATGTAAGATTTTCTTGGTAGTTGTGGGATCAGTTTCAAGTGGTCCCCTAAAATAGTCACTCTGTATTAGAAAGGAGAGTTGGGAAGTAATTGTTTAATGGATTAATTAATTCAACTATTACAGAAACATCATTATGGCTAAGAGTTCTTACAGACTATGACATGATTGACTGTGGCACTTGCCGGAAAGTGACTTCATTTAAAGCAACTAAATGCAGTGAGTTTCTGATCTGAAATCACTTCTGTTTTGTGTTCTTGATGATCAAATCATTTCTCTGACAGGTGTCACTTATTTAGCCTTGTTATGTGTAGATAAGCAAAAGGAAGAAACTCTAGACAGATGTGGTGACCTCCCTTGCTGTTCCATCTTTGCATCTGTTCCTTAGGACCATAAATGGCTGAGGTGTGGTCATCCCCTGTTGACCTGTTCTTCATATTCATCAGGTTGATCTGTTGTGGGAGTTGCTTCTGATCAGGAGTATGGATGATCAATAGGATCCATCAAGTCTGGAATGTGGACATTAGATTCTCCTGCATGGTCTTTGTTCATTTCTATGCCCTTTTCACAGTGAAACGGTGACATCTCAGTGGGTTTCTTCTCACAAGAACTGCTGGAGGATACTCACACACAGTTTCTCATAGTCATGATCTAGTAATATTTCTTGCAGCAGACTGGAACAAAAATAAATGCACATGAAAGTAAGCATGGATGTTAGGATCGGCCTCATCACATTTCTAAGAAATTGAAGGTATATAAAATATTATATTGATTCCATAACTACAGGAAGAGTTGCATAAAATGAAATGATCACTCTTTGCTATTAGCTAGCAGAGTGGTGATAAGAGCAAAGCATTAGGGGAAATCTAAGTGCTGTTTCCCCAGAATGATTTCAGGGTCCTAGTGCCCAGCTGTTCTACAGAAAGAACCGTGTTCTCAGCCCAGACACTTGATGATCCAGGACTGTGTTTTGTATCCAAAAGACTGAAGAAAACTAATTAAATAAATATAGTTTATTGATAATATAAACAATTGGAAAACTGCTTGCAAATAGTTTTGATGTTTCTGTATGTAGTATGTTTGTGTAAACATCCTCATTAATCAAGTTACTATTTATTGTCTTCAACATAAACACAGGTCTTATGCCTGCCATCATCACAAGATGGAGAGCAGTCTGCCACCTGGACGATAGGGAGGCCATGTATTGGTTGCTTGTGAGGAAGACTTCCTTATTAAGGGATGAAATAGGGACACACACTCATGAATACAGCGGGAAGTGACACTGTTGCCTCTTCCTATGCCAGGGAAGGATGGAGAAAAGCACATGACCAGGTGCATGTTGAAGCCTTCAGCTTCCAAGGGAGAGAGAGCACAGGACTCCTGACCTCAGGTCTTATCTGGACACTAAGCAGAGAGAACCACGCCCATAGAGGGAAAACCCCAAGTGTCATTGGCTAATCAGATTGAGCTCCCACAACAGCCATGCTCTAATGTTCCCACATTCTTATGTCTACCTGATGACATGTCATTTGAAGTGTTTGGGCACTTCATGGTGACTCAGCAGCATGTAACAGACAACCCCTTGTATCAATGTCTTACAGCAACCTGACAAATGCCTTCCGAGTACATTGAAGTCTTGTTCATTTCAGAGACCAGAATGGGAAGATTTCCTTGCCTTCTTATCATTCCCCAGTTACCACTGGAGAAGACAGGAGGTGCTTTATGAAGTCTCCAGTATTTCAAACAGTATTTTAAATTCACCACAGATCTGAAAGGTCTCTAACACAGAATTGGCACAGGTGATTCATGCCTGCCAACAAAATTTTATCATATGAGGCTTCATCCATATTCAGCTCATGGCATTCAAATTTCAAGGTTAAGTGTGTTTGCTAAAGGAACATGCAAAATTAATACTCTCTGCTACAGAGACTTCTTACTGCATCCAAACATTGAGATTATCAAGCATTTAAGGCCTCCATGCTGCTCATTATATAAAACCAAACACATTATAGAGCAAGGGTGACTTCAAGATATCCAATGGATGGTGACATATGTGGGTGTAACAGAGTAAGGCAGTGTTCTGTAATGCTTGAGACTGTGGGTCAGGGTACAGGGACTGGAAAGGCATAAACTTGAGACCAGATTATTATGAATAATCTTAAACCTATTCTTAATTAGCATGTATATACATTGTGTTTGATGAAAACTAATTTAATGATACACTTGTTCAACTTAAAATAATTACACTTGTGTGGCAATGCATATTGACACAAATATTTCATTCATTGTAATAGACCAGAAGTTCAGGCTGAGATAAAAACACACATTCATGTTACTCAAGACTATGAGAAGAAGACATAAGGGAACAGGAATGTGGTGTAGGGGGAAGAATAGAGAAGATTGAAATAAGAGATTCCATCAGTTAGGGGGCCAGTATAGGTTTAAGATATCAGGCACTAGGAAAATTTCCAGATCTACAAGGATGACACCAACTAACAATCTAAGCAACAGAGGAGAGGCTACCTTAAATGCCCTCCCCTGATAATTAGATTAATGAGTAACTTATATGCCATCCTAGAGACTTCATCCAGCACCTAATGGAAGTAGAAGCAGACACCCACAGCTAAACACTGAACTGAACTGGAATCCAGTTGCAGAGAAGGTGGAGTGAAGAACAAAGGAGTTAAGACCAGGCTGGTGAATCCCACATAATCAGGTGAACAAGGGTGAATGCTTGGCCCCCCGGACTGATCACTGGGAAGCCATCATGGAAATGAAAAAGACCCCATAAATGTGGGTGTCAGTGAGGAGGCCTTGGAAATCTATGGGGCCTTTTGTAGTAGATCAATACTTATTCCTAGCACAGGAATGAATTTTGGGAACCCATTTCACATAGAGGGACACACCCTCAGCCGAGACACATGGTGGAGGGCCTAGGCCCTATCCCAAAGGATATGACAGACTCTGAAGACCCACCATGGAAGGCCTCACTCTCTCTGTGGAGCAAAAATGATATGGGATATGTAGGGTGTTGGTTTGGGGTAGGGGAGGAGACAAGGGAGAGGGAACCGGGATTGACATGTAAAACAATATTGTTTCTAATTTAAATAAAAAGACTATGGGCGGATATTTGGTTTGATGTGATATCATTTATTTCTACTTTACAGGTAAAATATTTTATTCAAAGCTACTACAACCAAAGCTCCAGTCTCTGAGAGCCCAAAGATATTATTGTCACTGTGCATTACCACAGTTTTCCCTTTAGTGTTTTATTACAGAAGGAACATGTACATGGAGATGGTCACTGGACCTCATTCAACATCGTTTTATTACAGTTGAAACTTGGAAAACTTGACAAAGACTGTTGAGACTGTGATGGAAGGTCAGAAAAGTCGCCACTCAAGTGATTATTTCTGAGCAAGGCTCCAGGCTGATCTTCTTTGTCATCTCTGTCCCATGGAACGTTCCTGCCACTCCACAGTTTCTGACACACTCAGGCTGTGGTTGCAACACTGTGTGTCTTGCACAGTAATAGACTGAAGAGTCCTCAGATGTCAGGCTGCTGAGCTCCTTGTAGGCTGTCCTGGAGGGTTTGTCTGCAGTCAGTGTGGACACTCCCTGGAACTTCTGATGGTAGCTAGTACTGCCATCTCCAGGAAAAAATCTCCAATCCACTCCAGGCACTGTCCAAACCTCTTCTTCACCCAGCTCATAACATAGCTAGTGAAGGTGTAGCCTGAAGCCTTGCAAGACAGCTTCACTGAAGACACAGGCCTCCTCAACTCAGCCCCAGACTGCTACAGCTAGACCTGGGAGCGGACACCTGTGGAGAGAAAGGCAGAGTGGATGTCATTGCCACCTGAGTAAATGGCCCTTCCTCAAGTCTGGAACTTCAGCACTTACCTGTAGCTGCTGTCACCAGGAAGAGGATGATCCAGCTCCATCCCATGGTGAGGACCTGTGTGACTGTGGAGAGGACACTGATCATACTCTGTTGGTAGGGTGGACATCTCTGTATTTTCCAGCACAGATTTCATGATTTGCATATTCATGAGCTAAGAATTGCTTTAATTAAGGACCTACTCAAGTTTGAGGAGGTGGAGGACACCTGGATCAGGAAAAGGATGCTGATGTCCAAATCCTAACGCTGTCTGAGGAAATGCATTCTTCGTCTTAGCTCAGGGCTGTGCAGATGCTGTGGGTGAAACATCAGGACTTAAACTCTCAGTAGATTTCAGGCCTGAGAGAGTTGCTCTGCTTTGTGACAAGGTTGTCAGATTTATTTAAAAAAGATGGTGGTGATGATGATGGTGATGAATGGAAATTTCAAAATATGATACATTTTGAGAATTTACATGCTCCTGTCAGATGTATAGTACTAGTATTTGTCCTTCAAGTAGGCTACATACAAACTGAATTGACTTCTGAATTGGCCTAAAGGGAACATATCTGAGAAACATTTGCACATTGATATTTATTGCAGCACTGTCTGCAATAAATTATTGAGCTTTTCTTCACGTCTGTCAGCAGATGACTGCAGCAAGAAGACACGGTTATATGTGGGACACAATGGGAATATTTCATCTGAATGAATACAGAAATTATATCACCTTGAGGAAAATCAGCATGTCCCGAGATATCTGTATTAATTAAGATCATCTCTGAAACAGAGATATTATATGAGACTCTAAGTAGTTTATAAGTATTGAATAGGCACACAGAACCATGTATGGAAATTCCTAACAACTTATAAGTGAAACTGTCCAGCAGAATACAGCATAAAACTGATGTTTGTTCTATGATTAAATTGGAGAATATCTGACATTGTCTCCATGAGATTCCAGGATCATCACACACATCCTCATTGAAAGGAAAACATCCTGGAATGGATGATACTGAGGCAGAGTCATCACGTTTGGGTGAAGGGGCCAGAGGGTCAGAGAGATGGAATTATGGGTAGTTGTGAGCCGCCAGAGTGGGAAGCTGAGAGCCAAATCAGGTTCCGTTTAAACGTTACAAACTCTTAAGCACAGAACCAGCTGCTGGGAGTTTTCTTGGCTGTGACTTGTGCATGATTCCAAAATACATGGATTCATGCATTATATGTTTTTTGTAGATTTCAAAGTGAATGCTTAAAATACAAAAGTTCAACACTAATTTGGAGACAGTTTTAATTTTGTTTTTGCCTTTTTGACTTATTCAGTCACCTGTCCCTCTTGGCAACCTTTTGTTACCATTCTCCCCCTTTCTTCCTTCCTTGGTGTCATGTACATCCTTGTCAGACTCTGTGACATAAGAGCAGGTAGATGAGAGTGTCCTGCTCAGGAAACAGGATTGATTTCAGTTGAAAACAGCTAAGAGAAAGCAGGAGCAGGGAGAGTTCCCTGCCTGTACCGGGCTGCTGAAAACACAGCATGGTCCCCTGCAGAAGGCTTTCTCATGACCTCACATCCCCTAAAGAGAATCCAGAGGAGGCACTGGCACCTGTCCTGATGGCCCTAGTGGTCATTCACCCTCTCGGTGCTGCAGCCGTCCTGTAGTTTTCTACCTGGAGAGGCACAAAGTTTTCATTCCTTTTCTGAATAGTTGAGAAAGCTCTCTGGAAACACATCTCTATAGAGTTTACTGCTCTTTCTGTGAAACCATGTAAAACTATTTTATTTTCTCCATGCGTTCTGGGAATGATGCCAGGGCCTCCTTCTCTATGCCAGGAAGATGCTCTACCACTACTCTTCCCTGGGGGATTTTTTTTGCTTTCTTTTTTAAGACCTTACAAATTTAATACAGTGCGATACCCCTGTACAAATGGAAAAAAAATAAGTTCAACATTTCTAGACCAATATGGCTAATTTCTGTACAATGCCAACTCAACACGGTAAACTCGGATACTTTTTTCCAAAGTTGACAGCACAGCTAAAGTTTCCAAAAATTCAATATATATATATATATATATATATATATATATATATATATATATATATATATATATATATATATATATATATATATATAGACCAATAATAGCAGTATGTTATGCATTAATAGCAGCAACAGCTTTTGTAGGTTCTGCAGTGATTAAGAACGTTCATCAAAGCAAAGTCATCAATTTTAGAGGCATGAACAAATCCTAGCGTCTATAGGGTCCACAGTGTGGATATGGACTTCTGCTGCCTGGCTCCCCTGGAGCTCCCTGCCCCTGTGCATAGTAGGTGTTGCCCTATCAGTGACTTTCTTCTCACAGGAACAGCTGAACAATTCTCCAGGGATGATTACGTTATGACAGATGTGTTACAGGGTCGAAGAGAACTCTGTGCACATAAAAATGAAGGTGCAGGTCTAGATTGGCTTCATCATGTCTCTGAAGAGTAGAAAGGATTCAGATACATCAATTTCATAACCCCAGGAATGACTTCATAAAACAAAATGTCTGATTTCACTTCAGCTAACAGAGAAGTGATAAGAGCAAAGCCTTGGGGGAATTTCCAGTTGATGTTTCCCCAGCTGATTTCAGGGTCCTGGTGCCCAGGTGTTCTATAGAGAGAACCTTGTTCTCAGCCCAGACATCTGATGATCCAGAACTGTGCTTTGTATACAGTGATGACTTGAATCAAATGAGGCTCCTGATGAACTAAGGGCTGACAATTCCTTGGCAAGAAATTTGTTTCCTGAATGTTTTTGTCTCGAGTGCCAACAAAGCAAATAGTTTTTTCCAGTCCCATGGACTTCTATGTATTTTATTTTATTTTTCTCTGTTTTTTTTTAATTGCCGTACGATGTATTTTAATCCTTCCCACCCATTTCCCACAATGCTGTGCCCTCCCAGACCCTCCTCACTTCCCCTGTCCCTCCCTCCTAGTACTCCTTGTCTATTCTTCCTCCTCACTGAAGGATTGTTTCAACTGAATTAATATGGTGGTTGAAGAAGTATTTTCCCAAATCAAAGCAGAAATAGTTCATTTCACTGTGATCATCATTTGTCAATGGCAGCTGTGTGAGCCTAAGCCTCAACCCTGGTGGCAGGGAACA
The DNA here is from genome assembly GCF_003668045.3 of Cricetulus griseus. NCBI lineage: Eukaryota > Metazoa > Chordata > Mammalia > Rodentia > Cricetidae > Cricetulus > Cricetulus griseus. Next base: position 176,821,349 of record NC_048598.1, on the reverse strand, counting down.
GAAAGTGGATTCCTTTGTTTTTCACCTTCACGCTGAAATGTTCGATGAACTGTGTTTGCGTTGAGGTCAGTAATCCCATATTCTATAGTCTGTTTGTTCACCAAAACTTCTGGACACTTGGCTGATGTTACTATAATAGTATCCAAAGAAGACTCAGACCAGGAAAAGTAGATTTTCTTTTCCTTTTCCAGATTCCTGAAACCTGCAATCATTAACTCTGAACTAACACCAACCATCTCTTTTCCCATTAATCTCTAACTCACAGGTAAACACGCCAGCTTTCCTACCTTCAGCTGAGTCAAAGAGTTCACAGCAGTGAGAATGCAGGCAACATGAAAAAGAAAACAGCAGTAAAAATCAGAAAACTGAGATAAAGGACCCTGTTGCCAATAGAAGGGAGATAAAACAGAGACCTCAGAGGACAGCACCTGGCTTGTGCACAATGGTCACTCGTCTGAGTGACCACAGTATGGAGAAACTAGAACCACCTTCAAAGGGATCATAACATGGGACATTGGGTTTGAAAAGTAATCTTGACAAGGATGCAAATTTCCACGTTAAATTTTGTGAAAATGTGAATCATCTATGTGTTAGTAGAGCATCAACACATTGGAAGCTGGGGACAGTAGATGGCTTGTTTCTCCCTCTAGGTAAGATAATAACATTTATTCATGGAAGATCTATTTTCTACTCCCCATGATGGGGAATAAATAGAAAGGTATCCAGATTATTTAAATCCTCTGTGATTTCTATCTGAACCTATCATCACTACGTCTGAAAATTGCAAACCTTTGTGGAAAAACATGGAAAATTTTATTTTCTGTTTCTTTGATCTAATAGCAAGAAGCAAATGGATGCCTTAGTTGCTGTATGGGGTCATAATGATCCACTTATTAGAAAATAAGCAAATAGTAATTGTCATAGAATAAGATGTACCAAAGATCCATAGGATATTTTTTGAGCAGCAAGGATAAACCACATATCCTGAAATGTAGTTGACATATGCTTGTTTATGAGGACACTCACGGGGAGATTCATATGACATGAGGGCATCCAGTTGTTCAGAGTAGACTCAGACCTTCTTAAGTGCTATGCTTAACTCAAACTCTTATGCATGGAGGATTTAAGTCTGAGTCCACACTGAAGTCTCCCCCTAAGCCTCTGGCACAGTTAGGCATGCCACATGGTTCAGACACAAGAAAACTTGACTATTGGAGGCATTGTTCCTGACAGTGATTCTGGGGTTGAAGTCCTAATTACAAACTGTGTCTCCAGTAGCCCATATATGGTCCCAGAGTCTTCCATGATACATTTATAAAATGTTAATTATCAGTGTAAACATGGGAGAATTTGATTAATTGATGTTTTAATAAAAATGAAAAATTTGTATTTTGTATGAAATATGCCAAATTTGCTTGGGCGTAACAACCATGACACCACTCTTTGTACCTCACCCATGAAGTCTTGATCTAAGGAAATCCCTGACCCTCCTTGTAGGGTGGATAATACAGCTACTTCCTGTCAATGCTCTAGGAAGGGCTATGACAGGAAGATGTATCTGAGGATGACGGGAATGGAGAATCGAGGGAAGAATTATTTTTTAATGGATCAAGTACTGCAATGCCAAGGCCAACTGACTTTTATAAAGAAACTCTAGAGAGACTCAGTGAAACGCAAACAAATATGACTTTACAAAAACACAGATTTCAGAATCAGAGAAAAGACCTCCTATCATCTCTGTGCTTAGGGAGTGTGAAGCAAAGGCTGAAGAAACCAGGTGTTTTTCTTTCCAGCTCTAAAGACTTAGAGATCCTGGGCTTGGTTAGGGCTGAGCACCCCCTGCTGGCCCAGAGCTCCTCTGCAGGGAGGTTTTTGTCTGGGCTCATGCTGAAGTCCCCTCACTGTGTGTCTTGCACAGTAATATGTGGCTGTGTCCTCAGTGGTCACAGAGTTCAGCTGCAGGAATAACTGGTTCTTGGATGTGTCTCTGGTGATGGAGATGCGGCTCTTGAGGGATGGGTTGTAGCCAGTGCCACCATCATAATTTATGGCCCCATCCACTCCAGCTTCTTCCCTGGGAACTGCCTGATCCAGTGCCAGCCATAACTACTGGTGGTGATCGAGAAACCAGTGACAGAGCAAGTGAGGGACAGTGACTGTGAGGGCTTCACCAGGCCAGGTCCTGACTCCTGAAGCTGGATCTGGGACAGGACACCTGCAGACAGGAAGAGTCAATTCTGTCAATCACATGTTGTCAGATCCCCTCATGAACACATGTATGAAATGGTCACACTCACCAGGAAGGGCTGTCACCAGGTACAGAAGACCCAACAGTCTCATCTTCTAGGCTATACCCCCTTATCTCAGAGGTCAGCCTCCTGTGAGAGAGATGTGAGCTCCCACAGCTCAGGAGGGGATTTAACTTATAGATAGAAGATGAATTTGCATGTGGGGAGTCAGCCTTGTCCTTATAAAAGAGGAGGGTGGATACCACTCCATTTTCTCATTACAACACAGCCATCACTGTGTCTGACTTCCTACAGACTGAGTCTGGAATAGAGAGAATGGGGACTTCAGGGATCACAGGACACACATACTGTAATGACCCCACCTCTGCTCCCTAGCACACCCTGTCACCAAATTCTTCTGCTCCAATATATTTTTTGCTTTTTTCCATTAACTTATTTGTTAATATTTTATATAATACTACTATTTAATTAATTTATTTATATTTATATTCCAATCCCAGTTCCCCCTCCCTTCTCTCCTCTTCCTCCTCCCACCCCCACCTCCCGTCTGCTCCTTGGAGTGGGAGTCTACTAAATCTTCCCATTATACATTTGAGGCAGGAACAAGGCGCCTCCCCACTACCCTGCACATCTGTGTTTTGGTTGAGCAAGTAACTGCACCATATAGAATGGGCTCCTCTAAGAAAGTTTTGCATTACAATTAGATCTTGGTCACATTCCCAATGGCCTCATGTATAATGCTAGCTGCACCAGTGTCACCTATATTAAGGGAGTCTAGTTTGGTCTTGTGCAGGTCTCCTATTTGTCAGACCTGAATCAGTAATCTTTCATTAGATAGCCCAGCTAATTCTGAATTCCTCATCATGGTCTTGACCCCTTTGTTCATATTATCACTCCTCCCTCACTTCCATTGTACACCAGGAGAATGGTCCATTGATCAGTTTTGGATTTCTGCATCTGCTTCTATCTGTTTCTGAAAGTGGGTTAATGCTTCTCTGGGGTTGACAATTGTAAAGTCTGTGTATCTTTTACTTTATGTCTGGTATCCACTAATGAGTGATTACACACTATATTTGTTTTTGTGGGTATGGGTTACCACACTCAGGCTGTTTTTATTTTTCTAGTTCTGTCCATTTGTCTGCAGATTTTAGGATATCTTTGTTTCTTACTGCTGAGTAGTATTCCATTGTGCAAATTTATCACAGTTTCTTTATCCATTCTTCCATTGAGGAGCATCTAGGTTATTACCAAGTTATGAATATTACAAATAATGCTGCTATGAACATAGTTGCAGCTTCTGTAATTTTAAGTCTCATGTCAACTCCAATCTACTATTCATACTTGGCCTTCTGAGTTCCTGGTTTCTGATGAAGAAGACCAGACTGCTCAAGGTTTCCTTCCCTTTCCAGTCATGTGATGGGTTCCCGTCTTTGCTAGAATTTTATCAAGCTGTCACGTTGCTGTAGCATATGAACCCCTACTTCTTGCTCTGTCCAGACTGTGGAATGCAGAGGAAACACCTGCTGATAGAATCAGCTGCATCCCACACTCCCTCCTCCTACTCAACTCCCAAGTCCTCCCCATCCATATAAAACATCTTGCTGTCTTTGAAAATTTGAAGGTGTTCTATATAGGCAAAGGAACTCTAGGATAAAATAAGAAATAAATAGATAAATGTATAAAATAGAATAAAGCCATATGATATCATGACACAGGAAACCTCCCAAATGCATTTGAATTGGATCCTGATGACATCTGCAGGTGGATCTGCAGCCTATGCTTAGGAGTGTTTGGTTTCCTCATAGACTCCCTTAAAAATCCCATTTTTCATTTTAAAGATACTGTAATTGGAGATAGATTCTGGATTACATGTGTACTTCTCCTTTCAACTCTAGAACCCCCTCTGGTGTCAACCCACAGAGGTCCTAATATTCCACTGTGAGATAAAGTGTATTCATGGTGAGTGAGAGAGGCTTTAAATGGAGTCATTTCCTTTTCTGTAGCATTTCCAAGAGAGGGACATAGATTCTAGGAACTAACTGGCCTTGTATCCTTCTAGAGGAGGGTTCTAACTGTCATCTGAGAATGTCTCCTAGGCCTGGTATGTGGTTAACTCAGAGGAATAATCTCTTGAGTAGATTGAGGGAACACACTTTCTTGCCCTCTGCTCTTATTCCCCATGGTCTGCATAACTAATTAATTTTGGTTTTCCCTTTTTCTGTCACACAACAAACACATTTAGCAATGTTGTTGTTCATATACACTTGATGTAATATTGGACTCTGTCCCTCTTTGTTAATTTTGACAGAACATCGTCTCCAATTGCTGATTCTCACTCCCATGTAGGGGTTGCTCTTCAGTGTTTGTAGACAGATTTATTCTGTCTTAGCAATCCTGTACAGGTCAGGAGTTTGTCCTAGGAATCTTGTGTGACTGGGATGCATCAGGGAAGCCACAAGATGGAATTCTGTGGAGGATAAAAGCTCTACTCTTCAGAAATCCAGTCTCCTCCCACAGAAGTCAGCCCTATTAACCTTGCATGGGTCCAGCAAGTTCACATATAACAGCAGCCCAACATACATACCAATATTAGTCTTTCTATTGATGGTTCTCAGAATTCACAAATTAGGGAACCCTCTTTTGTATATATCCTGACTCTGAGGTTAATATTAGACCAAGAGAGTTCTTCATGATGGTGTTGAAACTTTACTTTGCACAGATTAGAACAGATGGGCACTATACATTGGATGACAAGGAAATTCTGTCCACATTTACTGTAACAGGAGACACTTCCTGAGTATCCTGTGATCTGCTAGAGGAGGCCCAAAGGATAAGGAAGGATAAGGATGAACATTGAGAAAAATTCCAGGAGGAAAATAAATACACTGGCAGGAAAACTGACATTCCAACCAATTCTCCACCTGAGTGTGCTCATGTATGTGAGAAGAGCCAGTTCTTTTTGCTACTCACAGGGACTTGTTTATAAAACCTGTTGGCTCTCATCTGAGTTTTTTAAGTGTTAAAAGGATAAAAACCTCACTTTGTTGTTGTTGTTTTAAAGAAAATACTCAGATTGTAGCCATACTACCAATGGCAGAATTACTTCTGTTCTTGGAATTCAGCCTTCGTATAGCCAGAATGTGGGTTCTATATAAAACCAAAACAAAACCAAAAAGCATATATAAACAGAAATGATTAGAATCAGACTTGTCAAAGTAATAACAGGGAAAACCCAAAAGAGGTCCTCAGTTGCCCTTCTGCTTCTAAGAACAAAAGAAGGTGTGTGTTGGGGGTCTTCGTTTCACGCACTTTACACTGGTGTACATTCTATGTTAATCAGTGTCAACCTAGAACTTGTGACAAAGACAATCCAATTACAGGGAGCAGAAGAATGCACACAGTGCTCTCCATGTCATGGACAGGCCTCTTACGTTCCCAGCCTGGAATCACACTGCTCTGGTCCCAGTGTTATCTGAGCAGGAGCCCACTTTGTTGTCAGTGATGAAATTCCACACCCTGAGGACTCCACAGCGTGACAGTCAGCTCTAACTGTGACTCTAAATTAGTAAGAATTTTGATTCCTAATAGCAAAATATGATTCAGGGTTGGACATATCTATAAACAAAATAAAATCATGAGTTAGATTCATTATGAAAGTTAACGTGACTCCACACAAATCTATGGGAACATCTCAACAAGTATTTGAAGTGGAGCCACATATATCAAATTGAATTTTGAAAGGGATTTTTGTTTGTCCTGATATTGTTGATTTATAGTTTATTCCCATCAAGTCCAGCAACATTTCCAGTCTCCTAGATATCTGATATATATATATGATATTGTGGCACCAGAATTTGCCTTTTTTGTTTTATTGAAGAAGAATCATATCAATAGAGCTGGTCACTGATCAAGCTCTGGTCAAGTATGTTGTAATGTAGGGACATCCAAAATTAGCATCTCTTTATTCCCAACAGTCCTTTGAACTGATTAAAAGACTCTGTAAGACTGTGAAGTTACAAAGGGTCACAACAAATGATTATTCCAGAGCAAGTCCCCAGGCTGATCTTCTCTGTCATCTCAGTGCCAGGACATATTCCTGCTCCTCCAGGGTTACTGACACACTCAGGATGTGGTTACAACAGTTTTTCTTGTACAGAATACACAGTAGAGTCCTTAGATGTCAGGCTGCTGAGCTCCATGTAGGCTGTGCTGGAGGATGTGTCTGCAGTAATTATGGCCTTGCCCTTTTGAGCGTATATAGATTCACTATCTTCTGGATCAAAAGCTCCAATCCACTGCAGGCCCTGTCTAGGCCTCAGTGTTTCCCAACTCATATAGTAACCAGTGAAGTTGTAGCCTGAAGTCTTACAGGACACCTTCACTGAGGCTCCAGGCCTCAGCAGCTCAGCCCCAGCTGCAGCTGGACCTGGGAGTGGACACCTGTGGAGAGAAAGGCAGAGTGGATGTCACTGTCACCTGAGTGCATGGCCCCTCCTCAAGTCTGGAACTTGGAGCCCTTACCTGTAGCTGCTGTCACCAGGAAGAGGGTGATCCAGCTCCATCCCATGGTGAGGACCTGTGTGCTCAGTGACTGTGGAGAGAACACTGATCATGTGTTGTTGGTGGTGTGGACATCCCTGTATTTACCACATAGACTCCCATGATTTGCATATTCATGAGCAGGGTTCTTCATACATAAGGACTTAGTTCAGCTGGAGCAGGAGGAGGTAGAGGACCAGTCAGCAGGATGCTGAGGTCCAAGTTCTAATCCTGTGTGAGGAAGTAGACATTCCTGAGTCCTGTGCAGACCCTGTGAACATAATGACAGTGACTATTCTCTCAATTTAAAGATACAATGGCACCATGAGATACTTGGTCCTATTGGTGACCAAATTGGTTTCAGGTCGGGTGTAATGAATGTGATTGGAAATTTTCAGTGCTTCTAAATTGGGAGAATTTGAATTCTTCTTTCATTTTCTGCTTTTCTTAACAGCATCAGTGAGTTCACATCTGCATCAACCCTGTTGTGTCTGGAAAGCTTTGTCTCCTTGGTGTTCTCCATTCCCTCTGGAATTTATTATCTATGAGCATTCTCTTTTGCAGGGTTCCATAAGCTCTGTGGGGACAGATTTGAAGAAGACATCACATTAAATGTTCCAAGGTCTCTCACTTTTCACACATTCTCCAGTTAGTCTTTGTATTCCTGAATATTGCAGGAGGCTCTATGATAACAAATGAGTAAGACAGTGATCTATGAATAGAGGAGAATTCACTGGAGTTATTTCATTGCTAATTACTTTAGGATAACATGAATATTTGTTATTCCCCAGGTCTCACTTGTCTAATCCTAGCTTCATGGCCACCATAGTGTCAGGATTGGTTCCATCTCATGGAGGGGGTCTTAAATGTAATCTATATATTGGTTGATTCATTCCACAAGGTTTTGCACACTATGTATCCATGTGTCCCACGGGCCTGTCATGACTGTAGATCTAAGGCTGTATAGCAATTGTACCACATTTTCTTCATGTATTTTCTACTGACAGACATCTAGGATGTTTCTAATTCTGACTATTATAGAAAGAACAGCGATGAACTCAGTGTCTCTAGTAGGATGTTGAGTCTTTGGGGTGTATAGCCAAGAGTGGTGAAGTTGGATGGGGAGACAGATCTATTCCCAGCCTCCTGTGGAACAGCCACACTGATTCCCAAGTGTCTGTACACAGTGGGCGACTCTACAGGATGAGGTGCTTGGATTCAAATGACTTCTCCAGCAGATAGCAGGTAAGTCCTAAATTAAAGTTTTCAAGGACACTAACAGATGCCTTCCTTGGTGTGGGTTGTCATTATGAATGTATGTTTTCTTATTAGTTGATAAATAAAACACTGTTTGCCCATTACACAAGCAGGAAGAATAGGTGGGGTTACTAGATCAGTAGAATTCTGGGGAGAGGAAAGCAGAGAGGCCTGATAGGAGACACCATGCAACCGAGGGTGGAGTAACAGGGCTGGAAACTTTTCTGGTAAGAAAAGACCACATGGAAATATTTAACTTAATAGAAATAGGGTAATAATTAAGAGAGAGCTAGCCCTAGCCATCAGCCATCAGATTTATAATTAATGTCCCTGTGTGCTTATTTGGGGGCAGCATTGGTGGTGGGATCTGGTGGGACAGAAACCTCTGAATTCACTTCCGTGTACATCAGAGAATCTCATTCAGGCAGAGGCAGGAGGGGAAGGATCTCCTCTCTTCTGGTCAGTCCCTGACCCTAGTTGGAGAAACATAGAAGGACTCTTTATGCGTCATTGCTGTGTCAAGCAGTAAATTAGATTCATCACAGGTTTGCATAATCTCTAACATAGAATTGGCCAAGGGGATTCATGCCTGCCACATGCATTCCCCACATGATTGCTTACATATTAACCACGTGACATTCATAATGTGAATGGGAGGGTATGTCTGCTAGGGTAACTTGCAAAATTAATGTTCAGAGATAAAAATAAATCACACTGAATCAACATGTTGAGATTATAGAGTCCCATTGGTCTCCATGCTGGTTTTTACTCTCACGTTTTTGAAAACAAAATACTCTGTGGAACAATAATGACCAGCAGGAATCCAAAGTACTGTAAGAGTTGATGCTGTAGCAATGTGTGCCCATGTTCTGTAAAGACTTGATAAAGTAGAGCTGGGAACTTGGACAGGGAAGGAATGAATGTGGGACCAGAGACTGAGGTATAATCTCAGAACTTTCCTCAATTAACATTGAGTTGATGAATGCGATGTGTGAAATGTAATTTAGCAATACATTTGTCCAACTTATAGGAATCATACTTACAAGACAGTGCATTCTGCTATAAAAATGTCTTCTATTCTAAGGTATGGTATCTTCTGCTGGACAACATGGCCAGAGTCAACAATTTACCTGAGGTCACTAAAGATTTGACTTAACGAGTTTTTATTTGCCCAGATGTTGATTTGGAATTGACAGGTTAAATGTGTATTATAATTTATTGTCAACTCTTGCTCCAAAAGTTCTCATCACTCAAATACAGATATATTTCATCATAATTCATAATCACAGTTTTCAGTTTTACTGTTTTATTAAAGAAACTTGAAAATTGAAGCAGTCACTGGTCAAGATTCTGTCAGGATATGGAGTACTCTAGAGGATGGTAAGTCAACACCACTTCATATTTAGATGTCCTTTGCAAAGTTAATAAAAATCAATATAGGTCTTTGAGGAGAAGACAGACAAAAGGGCACTCAGATAGTTTATTTCTGAGGGAGTCTCCATGTTCTCCTGGTGACTAGTTTGGGTTCAGGTGGTGGTGATAATTGTGCCTGGCTATTTCCAAAGCTCCTAAATTAGGAGAATTTGTATTCTTCTTTCATGGAGAAACACTATGTGCTTTTTCAGCAGGTGGTATCAGTGTGTTTCCTCTGTGTGTGTGTGTGTGTGTGTGTGTGTGTGTGTGTGTGTGTGTGTGTGTGTGTGTGTGTTTAATCCTTTACTTTCTTGTCTAAGTGTTTCCTTTCTTATAGAGATCAACATAGGTTGTTTAATGAGTGTAAGGAGGTAGTAAAGATCAGGGAGGAATTGGGCAGTGAAATTGTGATCTGAAAATTTTATATGTAAAAATGTTTTTCAAATATCAAAGATAAAGAAATCTTCATAAAACAAACAAGAAAATAGAACTGCAATATTTAACAAAGTGTTTATACTGTGTTTGAATACTGAAGACTACTTTGCAACTGCAATAGGCGTTGTTCAGGAAACAGACTTTTAAAAGGAGTCCGAAGAGACTATGGAGTCCCCTCCTCCTGTCATCTCGTTTCTGTCCTGCTGATTTTTGGCTCCATTTGACCCCTGCTGGTCATGGTTGACATTCAAATTTCACTGTGTAGCTTGAGCAGTGACACATTCATGCTCCTTCAGTGTTCACAGAGCTCTGCTTCAGGAAAAAGGGGCTCTTGTTTTCCAGGAAGCACTGAATGGCTGTGACAGAGATTGATTGTAAGTGATGCCTCTGTCATTGCTAATGTTCCTCCCACACCAGCGTCTTCCCTGCTGGCATTTGGATCCAGGTCATCACTCCACACTGCTACTGCAGAGTGACGACAGAGAATCACAGCATGCTAAGTCATTGACCCTTTGAAAATTAGTCATCCTGTTATTGGTGGACCCATCACAGTTTGAATGGAATCATGGAGTTGGTCTAGTCTGGCTGCCTTGAGAGGCACATGCTAGAGTTGTTCAGGTTAGGGTCTTTGGTTCATGTGGCACTGTGTGCATCCCAGTTTCTGGTAAACCAAGGCACTCCCTCGGTCAGAGGAGCTTTCAGGCCACCTCTGCTCTGATAAAGCACGGGTCACTACTATGTATCATAAAGCAGGTCCACATATGAGTGAGCACATATCATGCTTGTCTGTTTGTGATTGGGTTACCTCGCTCAGAATGGTTTCTTTGAGTTCCATCCATTTTCCTGCAAATTTCAAGATTCCATTGTTTTTTTTTCTGCTGAGTAGTACTACATTGTGTAAATGTACCACATTTTCTCTATCCATTCTTCAGTTGAGGGGCATCTAGGCTGCTTCCAGTTTCTGGCTATTACAAACGATGCTGCTATGAACGGTTAAACAGATGTCATTGTTATATGAAATGTGCTTCTTTTGGGTATATGCCTAGGAGTGGATTTGCTGGATCTTGTGATAGACTCATTCCCATTTTCTTGAGGAGTCGCTATACTGATTTCCAAAGTGGCTGTACAAGTTTGCACTCCCACCAGCAGTGGAGGAGTGTGTCCCTTTCTCCACATCCTCTCCAGCATAAACTGTCATTGATATTTTTGATTTTAGCCATTCTGAGAGGAGTAAGATGGTATCTCAGAGTCGTTTTTGAATTTCCCTAATGGCTGAGGATGTTGAACACTCTCTTATGTGTCTTTAGCCGTTTTAATCTGTGATAGATGAAGTATAAAGACCTCACTCAGCATTTGATCCTGGTCATCACCAGAGTCATTTCTGCTATCCGAGGTGAGATATTTCCATGTAATTCACGTTAGACTGCGTGGTGTGTATATTGTAAATTGTGGCAGAAGAGAACTCTGTGATCACAGATTTCACAGACTGTAAACACAGAGAGCATCCTGAGAAATCAGTTGATGGGATGACAGCTGTGACCACATAAACCAGCACTCAGTCATGTCTGCACCTGTTCCTGCCCTGTCCCTCCCTCCATGTGTGACCTGCGCCCCCTGCTGGTCCTGAGCGCTCCTGCAGGGAGGTTTGTGTCAGGGTCACACTGAAGTCCTCTCACTGTGTCACTTGCACAGTAATAAATGCCAGTGTCTTCGGTTCTTAAGTTGTCCATTTGCAGATAGAGGCTGCTTTTGGAGTCATCTCTTGAGATGGTGAATCTGCCTCTCACAGACTCCCCATAGTGTGTTTCATAGTTATTAGGTTTGTGTTTAATTACACCAACCCACTCCAGCCCCTTGCCTGGAGCCTGGCAGACCCAGTTCATCCAGTGGTCACTGGAGGTGAATCCAGAGGCTGCACAGGAGAGTTTCAGGGACTTTCCAGGCTGCACCAAGCTTCCCCCAGACTCCACCAGCTGCATCTCACACTGGACACCTGTGAAAAGAGAATTTATTGTGTGAGTAAACTCTCACAAATGTCCACTGTCCCTCTCACTCCTGTCCACTCACACAGTATCTCTCCTTATGTATAAATTATCTTTGAACAGAACCACATGGAAAACCCAGCTCAGTCTCAATTCCATGCTGACTGTTGACTGTTTAGTGATGACCACAGAATTGGAGGACCTGTGAGTCCAGAGCTGGGTGTCACTGTCAGAGCTGTGGGGTCAGGGCTGGTTTTCATTGGCAGAGGAGAACAAAATTTGCATGTCTTCCTGCTATATCATTAGCTGAGGGATGTGAGTCTTACTTGAGACAGTTTATGGTCCAAATGTCTTTGATGAAACATGGACCAAAGTGGCATTTAGAGCATCAATGTGTCACTTAGCGTCCTGGGGACAGAGCTCAGCTGGTAGAGTGTTTTCCATGCCTGATGCTCTGTGTTCATCCCCAGCCCTGCATGATGGGCAAGTATTGGAGCAGGGGAATCATAGTTTTGACTTGTGATTTGTTTATATGAAACTGTCAGAAAAGAACAGAGATGGCAAAAGAATGAAATAAAAGATTATTTATTTGGAATGAGTTTATGGTTTTATATTTAAATATAGGTTTTTAGTCTGTATTATGCTTTGTATTTGTAAACTCCTTTCTTGTTTTGCATAGATTATTGAATAATGTCATAGGAAATTAATATATAAAACTAAAATAGAAAAACATAAGAAATTGGCCTGGTGTTGGTGGTGCACACCTTTAATCCCAGCACTGAGGAGGCAGAGGCAGGCAGATCTCTCTGAGTTCGAGGCCATCCACGTCTTCAGAGCAAGTACCAGGATAGGCTCCAAAGCCACAGAGAATCCCTGTCTCGAAAAACCAAAAAATATATAAGAGATTTTATATAAGGTTCAGTTAATAATGAATGATTACATTAAATTGAGTAAGATAACCCTACTGAAACCACAACTCATTGCTACTGTATATCCTGTGTAAATCTCTAAAATTGATTGTCAAATAATGAAACAGCACACACACACACACACTATATCATATATTACATATTATATATTATATATTATATATTATGTATAATAAGACTATTCTTTGACCAATGGTAAAAGTGCTTTTTGAATACCTGTGTTCATGATTTAGCTCCACCAGGACTGACCAACCCCATCTACCATATAGACCAGCTCTTTCCCATCACAAAGGTGTAGACAGCTCTTCTGTGACCTCCCTAAAACACCCAGGGGGACTCGTTCCTTCCAGCCACTTCCTTCTGCTCTTGGGAGCCTCAGTGATGTGTCTTTCACCAACAGCTAGGCCTGCTCTTTCCCACAGAGAAGATCCTCCTGGTCCCTGAGGGACTGGCCTGTGCTGCACCACCAGGTCCTGCAGCTCCTACCTTTCCACAGTAAACTCTCTTCCTGTGACTTTCCTCCCCTGCCATCATGCTGTCTTTGCTCCTTCCCACATCTTAGGCAGTCTTCACCATGGTCTTGATTCTCGACACTGCTGGGCAGACATTGATTTACTTAGCATGCTTAGGCCTTCTAATCCTCTAGGTTCTTGCTTCTCATCATTGCCAGACTTCTTGGGTTTTGCAGAAACTTTCCTCCCCATGCCTTCACTATTTTTAAACATTTCCAAAGCACCAAAATTACCATGTCTATGAGTGACAAATTTGGAGAAAAATCTGAAGCCTCCACTCTAAGGTCTGGCTCTGATGTTTCTCCATCTCTGCAGTCCTGACCCTCCCTAGGACATGACACTCTATAGTGATCATGGGGGAGACTCAGCATGGAGAGCCTTGAAGTTGCCTTTCCATGAGACAAGATTGGCAGGCTCTAGCTTCCCAATAGAGAAATTAATTCTTTAATGAACTGAAATGTCTTCAAAATTATTGAGAGAGTTTTGACTTGTGACATTTCTGATATTGTAGCACTCACAGGAGAGTGACACAAATCTAGGAACTAACTGATCTTGTGTCCTTCTAGGGGAGGGTTCTAACTGCCATAGGAGATGGTCTCCTGGGCCTTGTATGTGGTTAACTGAGAGGAATAAACTGTGAGTAGAGTCAGGAAACATCTTGTCTGACCCCTCTGCATTTACTCCCCAGGCTCTACATAACTGATTTATTTTGTTTTTATCTTTTTGATGCCTCATTGTAAAAATACTTAGCAATGTTATTGCTCATGTGGACTTGATTTAATTGTAAATCATAATGGTATTTCAGACTGTGTTCCTGTGTGTTTTCTTTGATAGAACAAGGTCTCCAATTGATTAATATCACTCCTCCATATGGATTGCTGTGAAAAGTTTGTAGACAGATTTATACTTTCTCGGCAATACTGTACAGGTCAGGATAATTGTCCTGGGAATCTTGTTTGACTGGGAAGAATCATGACAGTAATAAGATGGAGTTTGTAGAGAATGGAAGCTTTGTTTATTCTTGAGACATCCAGTCTGTCTCCACAGAAGTCAGCCCTATGCACTTTGCCCGAGTCCCGCTGGTTCACATCTAACAACAATCCAGCATTCATGTTACTATTAATTTTTCTGTTGACAGTTCCCCAGAATTCACACCTAAGGGAACCCCTCTTTCCTTTCTATCCTGACTTTGCGATTTGTATCTGAGCAAAAGATTTCATGATGGTGTCCAACCTTTATGCTGCTATAAGACATTGGGAGGACAGTGGGCTTTGGAGGACAAGAAATTTCTGCAATAAAAATTGACAGATTGTAGGCACGCTATCAATGGAAGAATTATTTTTTCCTGATATTCAGCCCTTGCAGAGCCAAGGTATGTGTGTTCTCCTAATTAAAACAGAACAAAATAAAAAATAGCCTAATAGACAGAATTGCTTATATACAGATATGTAAAAGTTATAGCAGAGTCAAAAGTCAGTAGAGGTCATAGATGTGATTGACACCTCTAAAACCAAAAATCTCTCTCAGCCTCTCTCTGTGTCTCCCTCTCTCTCTCTCTCTCTCTCTCTCTCTCTCTCTCTCTCTCTCTCTCTGTGTGTGTGTGTGTGTGTGTGTGTGTGCTTGTGTTTGTGTGTGTGTGTGTGTGTCTGTGTGTGTGTCTGTGTGTCTGTGTGTGTGTCTGTGTGTGTGTGTCTGTGTGTGTGTGTGTGTGTGTGTGTTGTGTGGAGGTGCTGGGGTTATCCTGTGTCATACACTGACTTCCAGTCATTGTCAGTCAGTGTCAATCTAAACTTGTTGCAGAGACAATCCAATTTCAGGAAACAGGCAATGATCACCCAGGGCTCCTGATGACATCAAGGCCTGTCCCATCATCAGGTCAGGATCCCCTGCTCTGGCCCAGTGTTATGTGAGCAGGAGCCCAGAATGCTGAGAGAGTAACAGACTCTATACCAGAGGACTCCACAGTGTGACATTCGGGTCATCTTCATCTCTAAATTGAAAAAAAAAATGTGATTACTACTAACAAAGAAATCCAGGATTAGACTTACTTATAAATTAGCATATAGAATTGTAATCATGAGGAAAGGTAAAGTGACTCCCCACAAATCTTAGGTAACAACTTCTACTAAAGTATTTGCTGTACTGTTAAGTACATCAAACTGAATTTTGACATGTGTTTTTGTTTGTTCTGATATTGCTGATCTATTTTCCTAGTCAAATTCTTATTATAGCATAATTCCAGCTACTTTATCAACAGTTCTAATCTCTTTGATTTAAATCACACACACACACACACACGCTCTCTCTCATTCTCTCTCTCTCTCTCTCTTGCTAGCTCTTTCTCACATACACACACACACATGCACACACACATACTCACACACACTTGCACACATACACACAGCACACATGCACTTGCCCACACAGATGTGCACACACATGCACACAGCACACATGTACATGCACACACGCATGTTTACACACATTCACACACACACACTCACACACACATGCACACACACACACACACACACAAACACACACAAACACATATACACACACATGCACACACACCCCGCATGGCACAAACACACTCATGTCATAATATACTGTCACAGCTCCTTATATTTGTTTCATTAAGGACGCATGTCCATGGAGGTGGTCACTGATAAAGATCTCCTCAAGGTCTGGTGAACCGCAGTGCACACTCAATGAGCAACACTTCATTCTCAGATGTCACTTGGAAAAATTGAAAAACCTCCTACAGGACAGTTAGGAGGAGGCAGAAACAGGTCTTTCAGGCTGAACGTTTCTGAGTAAGTCCCAGGCTGATGTTTTGTGTCATCTCAGTCACAGGACAGCTTCCTGCTCCTCCAGGGTTTCTGACACACTCAGGATGTGGTTGCAACACTGTGTCTCTCCCAAGTAATAGACTGCAGAGTCCTCAGATGTCAGGCTGCTGAGCTCCATGTAGGCTGTGCTAGAGGATTTGTCTGCAGTCAGTGTGTCCTTCCCCTTGAACTTCTGGTTGTACTGCGTATCACCATTATCAGGATAAACATATCCAATCCACTCCAGGCCCTGTCCAGGCTTTTGCTTCACCCCGAACATATAATTACAAGAGAAGGTACAGCCTGAAGCCTTGCAGGACACCTTCGCTGAGGCTCCAGGCTTCACCAGCTCAGCCCCAGACTGCTGCAGCTGGACCTTGGAGTGGACACCTGTGGATAGAAGGGCAGAGTGGATGTCACTGTCACCTGAGTGCATGGCACCTCCTCAAGTCTGGAACTTAGAACCCTCACCTGTAGCTGCTGTCACCAGGAAGAGGATGATCCAGCTCCATCCCATGGTGAGGACCTGTGTGCTCAGTGACTGTGGAGAGGACACTGATCATACGTTGTTGGTGATGTGGACATCCCTGTATTTACCACATAGACTCCTATGATTTGCATATTCATGATCAGGGTGCTTCTTAGATAAGAACCTAGTTCACCTGGAAAAGAAGGTGGTGGAAGACACCTGGGTCAGTCAGCAGGATGCTGAGGTCTAAATCCTCATTCTGTCTGAGGAAGCAATCATTCCTGAGACCTGTGCAGACCCTGTGGAAATAACATCAAAGCCTCATCCCTCAATTTACAAATAGAATCCCAACCTGAGAAATTATTTCATTTCCCTGACAAATTCACAGGTGTTGGTAGTGTTGAGGAAAATTGTTAATGGAAATTACAAAACCTCCTAAATTGGGAGAAATTTCACTCTTTCATCTGTAAGATATTAATGTTTTATTTTCAGCATATTGCAGTTGTCTGTTACTGGTGAATATTTTTCCTTTTCTAAATGCCTTTCTTTTTGTATATTATTTTGCTTTCACTAGAAAAAGGCTTTAGGGCTATGGTAGGAATATGGAAAATATCTGAGAGGATTGGGCATAGAATTTCATCAGAATATTTTTCATGAAAAAAATGTTTTACAAAAATCCAAAATAAATAAATATTTTTATAAACTGAGAAAATACAAATCTATGCAATATTTAACAATGAATTTTTACTTTGTTTGAAAATTCTTGACTTCACATATCAGCTGTATCGGGTGTTGTTCAGCTGATAGTCTTTAAGAAGGGAATCCACAGATGCTCTGGAGTCCCTCCAATCATCATCTGATTTCCATCCTAGTGATTAATTTCTCCATTGTGCCCCCTGCTTTCCTTATAATTCTAACACTCTTATCATTCTGATTTAAAAAAAAATTAACTTGTCACAGTCTCAGTCATGCTGTGGCCTCTCCATCCTGGCCTGTTTAAAACTCTGTTCTCACTGACCATAATCAGGAGACCCTGGCTGGTGCTATTATGGTTTGTATCAACTGGACTCATATAGTTGTTGAATTATTTGCCCAAATAAAAGCAGAAATAGGTCATCTCACATTCATTAAATATTGCTCAAGAATTTGTGTCTTTTATTCAGTATATCCAAGAGATACTGAATAACTAATCTACAGACTCCCCGTGTAAAGATTCTGTCCAGTCCTCAGGTTCACTATGATCACCATATGTCACTGGCTGCCGTGTGGCCTGACCTCTCCCTGGTTTAGGGAACAAACAGTGGATATCTTGGTTTTCACCTTCACACAGAACTGTTCAATGAGGTGTGATTATCTGGATCTCAGTAATCCCACATTCAATAGTCTGTTTCTTCACCAAAATTCTTAACACATGGCTGAGGTCACTATCATAGTATCCAGAGAAGGCTAAGGTCTGGAAAAGTAGACTTTCTTTTCATTTTCCAGATTCTTCAAAACAGTAATCCTTAACCCTGAACCAACACCAACCATCACTTCTCCCATTGATCTTCCCTAACTCACAGGTAAACACTCCAGCTTTCCTACCTTCAGCTGAGTAAGAGATCACAGCAGTGAGCATGCAGGCAATGTGAACAGGAAAACACTAGCAGAAAACTGTGATGAGGACCTCTGTGGCCAATGGAAGGGAGTTAGAGAGAGACTGTAGGTGACATCATCTGGCATGAGGCCAACAATTAATGCAGATCACAATGGAGTGAGAACTAGTGTGAAAAACAGATTGCTTATTAGGAAGTACTCAGACTACAGAGCCAGTCCTTTAACACAAGGCAGGAGAGGGAACAGAGAGCAGCATGCATGTGACCCTCATATTTAAAGCCTTGCTATATCACTCTGACCACGCCCAAGTGTGGGTGGTCAGCGTCACCTGTGCCAGCCTTCAAGCGGGTGTGGCCAGCATTTCCCCCAATGGTCACTCAGACATTTCCACAAGCTGAAGGTACAGAAAAAATCTTCAAAGGCATCACTACATGGGACACTGAGTCAGAAAGTAATCTTTACAAGGATGCAAATCTCAAACAATAATTGTGTGAAAAATAATAACCATGTGTGCCCTATTACAGACACTCACATGTTGGAAGCCTGAAATATAGACCACTTGTTGTTCCACCAACTGTGTAGAATAACATTAATCATGGAAGCTCTGGCTACTCCTCAACCTGTGATAAAATAAAGAGAATGGGCCGGGTGTTGGTGGCGCGCGCCTTGAATCCCAGCACTCGGGAGGCAGAGGCAGGCGGATCTCCGTGAGTTTGAGTCCAGCCTGATCTCCAGAGCCAGTGCCAGGATAGGCTCCAAAGCTACATAGAGAAACCCTGTCTCGAAAAACCAATAAATAAATAAATAAATAAATTACGAGAATGGTTTTCAGATGATTTAGAATTCCCTTAGATTTTCAATTGAGCTAATAACCATTACCAACTATTAGAATGACAGATTCATTGAAAGATATGGAAAAGTTTATTCTTATGTTTATTTCATCATATATAATGTGCCAAATGGATGCTTTAGATTCCCTATGGGTAAAAATTGATACACTTATTAGAAACCAAACAAATAGTAGTTATAGAATGTGACATTGCAGGGGGCCTCTAAAGTATTGTTAGAGCAGGAAGGGGAAGCCACTTATTCCAACATCTAAACAGCTGTAAGCCTGTTTGTGAGAAACCACATGGGACAGTCCCCAACCTCCTATACTCCAAGGGATGTCTGCTAGTTCCCAGCAGCCTCAGTAGTACTTCATTGTCTCTACTGGTCTTGAGCACAGGGAGGATTGTGTCTGTGTTTACACTGAAGTTTCCTTCCTATGTCCTTGCAAAGTAAGACATGGCAGGTGGTTCAGATTTTAATTATTGGCTCTTGGAGATATCCCTATTAATATTGGTTTCAATGAGAAGTTGTGTCTTGAAAAATCCATACAATAATACCTATAGATATTTACTTGGCTGATTGGATGTGTATCCATTTCTTCATTCCTGCAAATCTCATATTTGTGTCTTGTTTATTTATTCCTGATCCTTGGGCTGTGAGTATTTGAGATACAGTTTTTTCATAGCAATGGAGACGCCGCTGTCAACTGTAGGCCATAAGGGCTCCCAAGAAATACATACAGTGCTTCCTTGTCTGTGATTCTATGAGAACCACAGGGATATTGTCCAGACTATGCCTCCTCTTACTTGGAGAAAGTGAGTCAATAAGGAAGGCTTAAAGGTTCTTCACATTCAAGGCATTGTCATTCTGCCTCTCTGCTGTCTGCTTGTGGATCAAACCTTGAGCCATCAATGTCTGCTTCAGCCACTCAGTCTTTAGTTTGTGAACCATGGACTGGAATATTGGAAACAATAATCCCAACTAAGTTGTTTCTTTCCTTACTTGTTTCTTTCATCACAGTTGGTCTTGCTGTTTTGTCACAGCTACAAAAAAGTTACTAAGAGAAACTTTCTCAGTTTTTTACACAGTGAGAGGAACTTGGAGAACAGAGCTGGAATTTCTGTGGCTCTTAGAGAAATGAGCTGGCTCTGTCAATGCTAATGTGACACCCCCAGACCCAAAGTGATCTCTGTGAGATTTACATAAAATGCCCAATTGTGTGTGAGAGATTTTCTAGGTGAGTAGATTTCACTTCTCATGAACATTATCATGTGATCAGATGCAGATGTTCAATACCTTCCTGGGTGTGTAATCCTGTATTCAGGTCAATTAGAAGACAATAAACCATCCTTGAAATGCCATCTCCACACAGACACTGAACTAACATTCCTGAAGGACAAGTTTATAAAAATCTCATGATGAGCAGAGATGAAATTCATGGATAAATAAACTGAATTAGCTAAAAGCACAGCTGTATCATGTCTGAACCTGATGTGCACCATTGTCAGGGAGGGAGGGGACGTTTGAGCCTTGGAAGCATTTGTGCACCGTAATGGGCCCATTCTTACCCGTGTTTTCCCCTTAAATATAAATGCTACTCTAATAAGGAAATCTGACTGAGGATCTGCTTGAATCTGAGAAAAAAAAAGACACAGGAGCATCCATGTTTCTTATATAACAGCAGAAACACAGGAGATGTATTGAGGACAACAGTTACCCAGAGCACAAATATTTAGAGAGACTTTCTTGGAAACTAGAAGATGGAAGGAGCCTAAGCTGCTGAGAAGATTGCTCAGTTACATCTTTATAGTCTGTGGGATGAACCCGTGTTCAGTTTGTGCTGTTCGCCCCCTGGTGGCCGTGAGAGGCCTCACAGTGAGGTTTATGTCTGGGTTCACATTGAGATCACTCACTGTGTCTAACACAGTAGTAAGTGGCAGTGTCCTCAGACTTCACACTGTTCATTTGCAGGTACAGAGTGTTCTTGGCATTGTCTCTGGAGATGGTGAACCGGCCCTTCACGGATGGTGCATAGTATGTGGTACCTCTATCTTGATTAATATTTCCAACCCACACCAGCCCCTTGCCAGGAGCCTGGCGAAACCAGTTCATCCAGTAGTCACTGAAGGTGAATCCAGAGGCTACACAGGAGAGTTTCAGGGACCCCCCAGGCTTCACCAGGCCACCCCCAGACTCCACCAGCTTCACTTCACACTGAACACCTGAAAACACACAAAATATCCTGATCAAGAAATCATCACACATGTCCACTGTCCCTCAGATTAATGTCCACTCACACAGTCAGCATCTACAGCCCTCCATAAATTACCTTTTAAAAGAGCAACAAGGAAAATGCAGCTCAGCCCCAACTCCATGCTGATCCCTGAGTGAAGTCTTGGGATCCACAGCTGACCTTCTCTGCCTGAGCTGTAAGGTCAGGTCTGGGCTGCTTTTCATGAGCAGAGAGAGGGCCCATTTGCATGTCTTCCTGCTTTAAAACAAAAAAAGTGCAATATTTAACAAAGAATTTTTACTATGTTTGAATATTGGCGACTTCACATACCACCTGTATAAGTTTTGTTCAGGTAACAGACTTTTAAAAGGAGTCCACAGAGACTATGTAGTCCCCTTGTCTCCTCATCTCATTTCTTTCCCGCTCCACTGTGACCTCTGTTTGTCCTGAGCACCACTGAAAGTTAGTATGTCTTGTCTTAAGAAGAGAAGGTAGCTATAACCATCAAACAAAAGGAACGTGCCATACGGTAAACTTCACAGCTGCCTCTCAGGGAACTCTATTTCTCTTTATTTCCTAGTTCCTATTCAAGTAAACCAATGCTGGATTTAGAGTTGGATTTGGCTTTCCTCCTCTAAAATCCAAGCACATTGTTTAGCTACACTTTAGAGTTTCTGTATTGTATCAAGAAGCAAATTCATGTAATACAGAATGAGAGACGAATTTGGGGAGTGTTCCTTGTCTTGGCTCTTTCTTTCAAGATGTGCATCCTCTCATAATCGTCATTTTCCCACGGTTGCCGTTCCTAGTAAGCATACACGTACAGGCAAACATTTATCTGCTAACACTTATGTTTGAGTCCCACACAGCCTATGAAGACCTGCCTGACAGCAATCCCTGGACACCCTGGAAAGAAAATGGGCCATAACTCCTTGACTGCACTGGATCCTACTTACTCAGTTTCAACTGACACTCCGACCAGAGCTTTGGGTGCTGACTTCCATCAAGTTGAGGATTTCAACCTAGATCTTCAGTCAAGCAAATCCCATCTAACATGGACTCGATATAATCCATTAGAGACTTTCACTATACTAACATTTTCTTCCCACAGGACCCCACGAGGCCTCGGCAGTCCCATTTCAGCAGAAAGTAACTTGAAGAATGCTACCCCCCTTACCCCATTATTGTCTATTAGGGTAGTGAACACCTAGTTAGGGATAGCTTCCTATTGCTTAAGTTTGGGATTGGAAGGAGGTGTTCAGGCTTGGACACCTCTTTTCAGATGACGTTAGGGCTTAGCTGATGTAGACATAGTTAGGATGTGACATAAGCAGATTGTTGTATCTTCTTGTATTTCACTTTTATTATTGTTAATTTTGGATACTTTGCACTGTTACCTCTCCTTGAGATCCAGTGTGTCCCCACTGAAGTCAGCATATTCAACTTGCATGGGTCCATCCAGTTCAAATATAAAACAACCCAACATTCTTACCACGTTTAATCTTTCCGTGGATGGTTCCCTGGAATTCACAGATAACGGAACCCCTCTTCCCTTTCTATCCTGACTCTGTGGTTTATATCTGAGTAAGAGATTTCATGATGTTGCTGAAACTTTATGTTGCACACAGGACATTGAGGGGACACTGGGCCTTGGAGGACAGGAACTTTCTGTAAATTAAAATACCCTGTAGCCGTGCTATCAATGGCAGAATTATTTGTTCCTATCGTTCAGCCTTTGTAGAGACAAGGTATGTGTGTTCTCCTAATGAAAACAGAAGAAAAACAAAAAAGCACATATATACAGAATTCATCAGACACAGGTATGTGAAAGTTAGAGTCATAAATCAAGAGGAGTTATAAGTGGCCCTTCACATCACTAAAAACAAAAATCTCTCTCAGTCTCTCTCTCTCTCTCTCTCTCTCTCTCTCTCTCTCTCTCTGTCTCTCTCTCTCTCTGTGTCTCTCTGTGTGTGTGTGTGTGTCTGTGTGTGTGTGTGTGTGTGTGTGTGTGTGTGTGTGTGTGTGTGTGTGTGTGTGTTGTATGGAGGTGCTGGGGTTATCCTGTGCCATACACTGACGTCCAGTCATTGTCAGTCAGTGTCAATCTAAACGTGTTGCAGAGACAATCCAATTTCAGGAAACAGGCAATGATCACCCAGGGCTCCTGAGGACATCAGTGCCTCTCCCATCATCAGGTCAGGATCCCCTGCTCTGGCCCAGTGTTATGTGAGCAGGAGCCCAGAATGCTGAGAGACTAACAGACTCTATACCAGAGGATTCCACAGTGTGATATTCGGGTCATCTTCATCTCTATATTGATAAAAAAAATGTGATTACAACTAACAAAAGCAATCCAGGATTAGACTTACCTATCAATGATTACATAGAATTGAAATTATGAGGAAAGGTAAAGTGACTCCCCACAAAAAATCTTTGGTAACAACTTCTACTAAAGTATTTGGTGTGCTGTTAAATAGATCAAACTGAATTTTGGCATGTGTTTATGTTTGTTCTGATATTGCTGATCTATTTTCCTAGTCAAATTCTTATTATAGTGTATTCCCAGCTACTTTATCAACAGTTCTAATGTCTTTAATTTACATCACACACACACACACACACACACACACACACACACACACACACACACACATAATGTATTGTGACAGCTTCTTATATTTGGTTTCATTAAAGAAGACGCATATCAATGGAGGTGGTCACTGATAAAGATCTCATCAAGTTGTGGTATACCGAAGGGCACACTCAGTCAACACCGCTTCATCCTCAGATGTCATTTGGAAAAACTGACAAACCCCTCATAGGACCATTAGGAGGAGGCTGAAACAGGACAGTCAGGTTCATTATTTCTTTGTAAGTCTCCAGGCTGCTCTTCTGTGTCATCTCAGTCTCTGCTTCCTGCTCCTCCAGGTTTTCTGACACACTCAGGATGTGGTTGCAACACTGTGTCACTCGTACAGTAATAGACTGCAGAGTCCTCAGATGTCAGGCTGCTGAGCTCCATGTAGGCTGTGCTGGAAGATGTTTCACTGGTCATGGAGACCCGTCCTTGGAACTTCTGTGCATAGTTTGTGCTACCAGTTCTAGGGTTGAGATGTCCCATCCACTCCAGCCCCTGTCCAGGCTTCTGCTTCACCCAATGCATATAGTACTCAATGATGTTGTAGCCTGAAACCTTGCAGGACACCTTCACTGAGGACCCAGGCCTTACCAGCTGAGACCCAGACTGCTGCAATTGGATCTCGCATTGGACACCTGTGGAGAGAAGGAAACCTGCATGCTACTGTCACCTGAGCCTCTACTGTCCTCAGGCCTGGAACTGGAGAGCCTCTTACCTGTAGCTGCTGCTACCAGGAAAAACAAGTTCCAGCTCCAGCCCATGGTGAGGATGTATGCACTCAGGCATTGTGGAGATGAGGTTAGTCACCTGTTGCTGTGGTCTATGGACATCTCAGTATTTAGCATCACGAATTCAGGTCATTTGCATAATCATGAGACAGTTAGCTGCTATTATCGAGACCTGATCCAGCCTGAGAAGAAGGCAGAAGCCTCCAAGTCAGACAGCAGGACACTGATTGACCAGTCCTAACACACTCTTATTGAATCCATCCCATAACTCATCCCTAAGCTCTTCACAGACAGGCTCCTTCCCACTGAGACTGAAGTCTCCACTGTCATGTTCCTCAATCTGAGCCACACTGAATGGTCCATGAGTCAGCTGACCATCCTCAGCGTGAAATGTGTTTGTGACTCAGGAAACTTGCATTGAGGGCATTGAGTCCGTCCTGGCCCACCAGGCTTTTGCAGAGGATATTGGAGAGTGTTGTTCAACCCTCATCAGATACCCGCAGGACCCATGGGACACCTCTAATATTAGCTGGACACACCTTAGACATTTTGCCAGAATGGGGCATGAATGTCAACCTATTGAGTAGAACAACCCTTGTGATCAGTGTAGGCACTTAGTAAGGGATCTATGTTAATGTGTCTGAGACACAGGCAAGAGGACCCCAAATGGACTCTTGATAAACTCAAACGCTCCAAAAAACTTGGCTGTTAAAGTTTTCTTTTTAAGCATGCTGCAGGTGTGTTTCTCATGAGTTTCCTTCTTTAAATCACTTTCTTTTGTCTATTTGTTTGCTTTCTACAGTGGTAAAGAATTGTTGTGGAGTTGAATGGTTGGTACTTATGTAAGTAAAAGAAAATTGTCCTAATTTGAACCACCTTAGTCAAGATAGTACTTGATAATAGCCAGAACATTAATCACAAAAACAATATAAAAGTCACCCAAATTAGAAAATTGAAACTTACTCATCAATTCAGACGGCATGAATATATATATATATATATATATATATATATATATATATTTAGAAAAAGTCAAAGACTACATGAGGTATTACAACCAATAAACAAATTAAGAAAGATAGTGAGATACACCATCACTATTCCCTATAAATTAATACTAGATATATTAAAAATCAAGAAAGAAAAATAAAGACATACAGAATTACACCATGCATACCCAAACTCTCACTACCAAATTCCTAGCCTCCTCCTCTGTATGAGTTATTTACACACACACACAGAGAGAGAGAGAGAGAGAGAGAGAGAGAGAGAGAGAGAGAGAGAGAGAGAGAGTTGGAGAGAGTGAGAGAGAGAATCAGAGAGAGAGAGAATCAGAGAGAGAGATAAATATATAGGACAACATGCTCAGTTTTTTTCAGTGTTTTATGTACATGATTTCTGAGATGACCACTTCACATTGGAAATTTGAAAATATTCACTCAGTATGAATATTATCATGAGCCCATATACACATATGCACATAACTCAGTCAAAAAATGAGAAAAAAATCAATTAAATATTTAAAAAATACTTGATAGGCATTTATCTAAACAATACTTATCTATGTTCATAGATGTCTAAAGAATTTCCAGTTTTGAATTATTATTGATCCACAGGTTAAATGCACATGGGCATGCCCATCAGGTATCTTAGTATAACTTGTCGGAAACAAGAGATAATAATGGCGGATACACACAAAGGCATTTCTTTGGTTTGTCTGCACATGAGTGTGGTGAGACTGGTGTGCACTCTTCACCAAACAAAACACAGCTTCACCATTAGTTCTCCCAGTCAACCAATAGGCTACATATGAGAGATAGAAACATGTGTTTCATGAGAAGTCTACACCAACATCTGCAACTATTGCAGGGTCATTCCTAGGAGTCAAGATAAGAAAAGGACTTCACTATGAAGCTGACAGTGGTTTGTGGGGTGGGGGAATTGAGGAGTTAATAGGATGATTGACTGATAACTATAATCAAAATATGTCATAGATACATAAAATAACTATAGAAGCAATAAAATGACTTAATTTGAAATTGATCATTTTATTTGAAGAATAAGTCATTGACAAAGAAAGGGTGGCAGAGAGAAAATGTGAGAATACTGTGATGTGGTCTTGAGATGAGGAAAACTCTGTCCTGTGTGTGAAACTGAATGGACCTGAGTGAGTTACAGCAAGTGAGATAATCCAGGGACAGGAAGACAAACTCTGCCTGACCTGAGACACACAGAGAATGAAAAGGTGGAAATCCTGGCATGGACAGCATTGTTCTGATTCCCAGAGGCTGAGGTGAGAATGGGAGGTGACTGTGGAAGAGTAAAAAGTCAGAATACACACGGGGAATTTATATTCCAGAATTGTTTAATAATGCATTTTAGGGTACATTTCACACCAGTTCTTTGTGTCCTGGACAGTGGGCATTGCTCTGTTCCATGCTCTGGAGCAATTTTCTGTCACTGTGTTGACTTCTTCCCTGATGCACTGAGCACTGCCTGAGTCAGCTTCAGCCCTAAGTGTAGCTGCCCCCTGAGGTTGGGAGCTCCATTTCTTCTTTTAATATTGTTATTAAATTCTTTCTTTTATTTTACTCACCAACCACAGTGTCCTCTCCTTCCTCTCCTCAGATACTCGGGATCATGGTAGAAACTGTGAATAATGCAGTGAGTGAACTTTGTGGAAACAAAGCCTGCTGGAAGGAAGACAGCTCACCTCCTTTCAACCTTATTCAAAGGACACAGACAACTAAGGAACTGTGTGTCTGAGAAATGGTCTTCTAGAGAGGAGAGTACAGCAATACAAAAGCCCTGATCATATTTACAAGTAACATTATGTGGACTGAGAAGCTTGTAATTATATAAGGAATGTACATATTAGGAATATATTAGGAACATATATATATATATATATATATATATATATATATATATATATATATATGAAAGAGAGCAGGAGCAGAATAGAATATAAAATTTTACTCATGTATGAAAAAGATTGTCTTTAAAAACCATATTAGTTCTACAAACTGAAGAACCCCAAATTCCTATTTCTTGATATACGACTCCTGAGTATATTGATGAGTAGGTCTCTGATTTTTTGCCTTCTCTTGGGACTCTTTTCCTTCTGCTGTCTTGCCTTGTCCAACTTAGTTGTGATGGTTTTTGTTTTTATTATTATATTATATTATATTATATTATATTATATTATATTATATTATGTTTCACTGTTAACACATACTAATGTGTCACTCGAAACTAAGATCACAAACTATGAAGAATATGTCATGGCATTTGGCCACAATTTTATGGTAAACATAAATCTGGCTTTTAATCTGTTATTAAATCTGTGGTTAAATTTAAACATGATTTAAAAATTTAATCTGTCACCAAATTTAAACCTGGTTTAAAGATTAAATCTAAAACTGATTTAAACTACTGAACACAGTGTTCATCTTATAGGAATATTGGTATTGTAACAACACTTGGCTAGAAATCTAACCTGAATGCAGAGGAAAACAGAAGCCATTGTTTTTGTTTTGTTTTTGTTTGGTTTGGTTTGGTTTGATTTAATAATAGGTCCAGAGCTCCTAAAACAATACATACTTTGATTTTGTTATTTCCCAGATCAAGATGATAAGCCCTTAGTGCTTAACAGGTTATACACTCTGGATATAAGACACAAGTAACTCAAGCTGTAAATAATTTGTAAACTTCCTCTATGATGACTGGATGTTCCTATGTCCAAAAGAACTTGTTCAGGCTATAAAGGGTGAAAAGTCACCAACCAAACATTTCCCAGATGTGTACTACTCGTATGACAATTCTTCCCTGCCAACACAGATACCTTCATAGGCAAACTAGTGTCAAGACTCTGTTGAGAGCCAACTAGCCTCTGCTTATTTGAAACTGTATCATGAGACACAGGAGGGCACATGTGCCTGAAAACATTATATCACTAAAAATAACATTTTTTGAGAAAGGGCTTCTCGTGGCTTTGGAGCCTGTCCAGGATCTAGCTCTTGTAGACCAGCCTGGTCTCAAACTCACAGAGATCAGCCTGCTTCTGCCTTCCAAGTGCCGGAACTAAAGGCATGTGCCACCAACGTCCAGCAAAGAAAAATTATATAAATACATTCTGATCACAATTCTCACAACTCCCCAGCATTCCAACTTTCAGGTCTTCATGCCCCCTCCCTTTAGAAATCAATCTGGTGAATAAAATGACATGTACACAATCTATTATAAAATAACAAAATTCAAAAGCACACACAGGTTCTCATGTGCACAACACACACACACACACACACACACACACACACACACACACACACACATGGTAATCTCCCTCTCCAATGAATAGGTCTTAGGAAGTTTCAGTACCTCTATCCCTCCTTCATTGTTCAATGGTCCTAGCTTCATCTTTTCTCTTTTCACCAGGTTCTCAACTGAAATTGAGGACCAGACTCCAACACTGCTGCAAACAAGCCTTTCCAGTCTCTCTGGGACAATTCTGTCTCTCGTTGACCATGAATGTAATGTCTGCCTCACAAAGGGTAAATGCATAACATATGAGAATATTACTTCCTTAAATCTCCTCAAAAAAATCATTCCCACAGTAATCCAATCAGCTTTTCCACAGCCTGGAGGATATCTGTCATTTGCCAGTTGTTGCTGTAAGGTGACTGGATAAATAAAGGTTGGTTGTTTGAAAGCCTTGGGCTGTTCCTCTCTAATATTATAATGTAATACTGATGTTGGATATGCTTTCAATTCCCCTGTCTTTGTCTGAATATCTCTTAAAGCTTGTAACTTATCAGTCAAAATGGAATTTTTTTCTTTATTAACTCTTTCTAAGACCTGTATCTTGGCACTCATGTCAAGCAACTTGGCTCTCATATCGGCCAACATTTTAGGGATAAAATAAGAATGATCAATCCAATAATGTTAATAATTGGCATTGTGTGGATCCCATCTGAGTTAATTATCCCCTCTTTTACTTGTTCTCTTTTTACACACCCATCATGTGATCACACAGAGACATATCTCCTTCCATCATAATGGTGTTTCCAATTTTTTAACATTGGAAAAGCTTTTTTAAAACTAATTCCTCCATCTAAGAATTGCAAATTGTCTCTCCAAATCTGGTGATGATGATGGGGAAATGTCATACTTAGGGAGTCTGAGTGGAGAACACAGGCTGTGAACAGCCTGGTGAATACACACAGCTGCTGCTGCTGGCCTGTCATCAGTCTGAGGAGGGGATCCAGGGAAAGCCCAAACCTACTAGGGAAAAAAGCCAAAGAGCCACCGTCTGCACTGGGGAACATGGAAACATGCTGACTCAGGTGGCATTTGGAAGTCAGGTACCTGGAGCATTTTCTGTAAAGAGACTGCAACAGAATAAAATAAAACAAACAAACAACAAACAAAACAACAACAACAAAACCAAAATGGTTCAGAGGGCTTGGGAAGAAAGGGAAAGACAGCCTCTG
This sequence comes from Cricetulus griseus, assembly GCF_003668045.3. NCBI lineage: Eukaryota > Metazoa > Chordata > Mammalia > Rodentia > Cricetidae > Cricetulus > Cricetulus griseus. The sequence goes on along the minus strand of NC_048598.1, from coordinate 176,791,215 downwards.
CTTCTGTGACTCTGCTGGTCTCATTTCCTACCAGGGACAGCTGCTTCAGGGGCCAGCGGCTGCAAAGCCACAGGAAAGTGGCTATTTCATGAAACCATGACCCAAAAATTGGATGAGGATGAGGTGTTAATCTCACGAGTCTTAATCAATAAAAACCAGAAGTCAGATATCAGGGTAAAAACCTGGAAGATCAGAGAACTTGAAATAGTTGCCACTTGCTTCCTGCCTGCTTTGTTCCTACATCCAAAAAGGCTGAGATCCTGTCTACATCCAACCTTTTCACTTCCTGTCTCCACCTCCCAAGTGCTGGGATTAAAGGTGTGAGCCAAGAAAGCTGGGATTAAAGGCATGTGCTACCACTGCCTGGCTTCTGAGGTTAACTAGTAGCTAGCTCCACCCTCTGATCTCCTGGCATGTAGAGACCACAAGTTCTGGACGCTTTCAAGTAAATCCTTAGATGGATTGACATCTGAGACCTCAGAACCAGCATCGAATTATGTCTGCACCTGTTCCTGCAATGTTCTGGTTTTCCATGTGACCTGCGCCCTCTGCTGGTTCTGAGCGCTCCTGCAGGGAGGTTTTTGTCAGGTTCACACTGAAGTCCTCTCACTGTGTGTCTCTTGCACAGTAATAAATGGCGGTGTCCTCGGCTCTTAAGCTGTTCATTTGCAAGTAGAGGCTGTTTTTGGAGTCGTCTCTTGAGATGGTGAATCTGCCACTCACAGACTCCCCATAGTATGTTACATAATTGTAACCCTTGTTTCCAATTTGTGCAACCCACTCCAGCCCCTTCCCAGGAACCTGGCGAACCCAATCCATCCAGTAGTCACTGAAGGTGAATCCAGCGGCTGCACAGGACAGTTTCAGGGACTTTCCAGGCTGCATCAAGCCTCCGCCAGACTCCACCAATTGAACCTCACATTGGACACCTGTGAAAAGAGAATCCTGTCAGTAAACTCTCACAAATGTCCACTGTCCCTCTCACTCAAGTCCATTCACACAGTATCTTTTCTTGTGTATAAATTACCTTTCAAAAGAACAACAAGCAAAACCCAGCTCAGTCTCATCTTCATGTTGAGCGTTGAGTGTTCTGTGATGACCACAGAATGTGAGGACTTGGGAGCCCAGAGCTGGGTGCCTCTGTCAGAGCTGTAGGGTCAGGGATGGCTTTCATGGGGAGTGGGGAACATTATTTGCATGTCTTCTTGCTATATTATCAGCTCATGGGCAGTAGTCTTAGGGAGGACAAATAAGGGTGCAACTATTCAAGTTGAAATTAGGAACCAAGTGGTGTGTTTACAGCATCAAAGCGTCAATCATTGCCCTGGGCATGTAGCTTAGTTGTTAGAGTATTGTTTTGCATTCCTGAAGCCCCGTGTTCATCCACACCATTACATGATAAGCAAGAGCTTGGAGTAGGAGAATCTTATACTGAAGTTATTATGCTTGGTCTATATGAAACTGTGTGCCAACAGAGAAAAGATAAGATAGAAGAAATTAAAAAAATAGACTGTCAAGTTTGACTTCATGGTTTTACATAGCCATATATTTTCAGTCTTCCTTTATTGTGCTCTCTAATTCTAAACTTTTCTGCTAACTTTGCATGGATTATTAAACTAATTCTTAGGAATTGAAGATAAGAGAAACTAAAATATAATCATTTAATAATTGTTGTATAAGGTTCAGTATACAATGAATGCCTACCTTTAGTTGAATTAACAATGTGTGGTTGAGGCCACAGCAAAATGGTACAAAATTTCCTGCATAAAGCTTGAAGATTGAAACTCAAAAAATAAAAGATTTATTACATAAATATAAATGCTACCTGACATTCTTCTTTAACAATGTGTATAACACATTTTGATGACCCATATTGACCATTTCGCTGCTCCAGGACTCACCTTGCCCACATTCTATAGATACCCTCTCATCCCCATCACAAAGGTAGTGCTGGCTCTCTGTAACCTCCCTAAAACACCCAGTGGGGCTCTTTCCTTCCATGCCACATCCTTCTGCTCTCTGTTTCTTCAATGACTTGTGTTTCTCTCTCCATCAGCTAGGCCTGATGTTTCTCACAGTAAAGATCCACCTGGATCTTGAGAGAATTGCCTAAGGGGGACTATAAGGTAACCCACCTCCTTCCTTTCCAAGAGCCTACTACCTTCCTGTGACATTCGTCCCCAATGCCAAGGAATCAAGGAACATGGGGTGGTAAAGACTCACGAAGACTTTACTGACAACCACAGAGCTTACATGGGACTGACCTAGGGTCTCGGCCCATATGTGCCAGTATGCATGTCTTCATGTGGGACTCCTAAAAGTGGGAGCAGGGGCTGTCTGTGACTCTTGTGCTGACTTTGCAACCCTTTTCCTCATGCTAAGTTGTGTCAACAATGTGACACGCCATGTTTGCTGATATCCATGGGAGGCTCGCCCTCCACTGAAAAGAAATGGAGGAGTGGATGGGGAGTCCGGGGAAAATGGTCAGGATTTGGAGGAGTGGAAAGAAATGAAACAGCAGTATGTTAAACAAGTTAATAAATAATATCATATGAGTTTTTTAAGACCATATTGAAATAAGTATCCTGAAACATAAGTTATCACATATCTGTAGAGGATATAGAATCCATATGGCACAACACATCAAAGCATGGATACTGTGAGTAATCAAATATCAAAGCAGGGTCTGTAGAGTAAGAGAAATGTAAATTAGGAAGCTATTATAAAACAAAAAGTCTGGATAATCAACAGTTCATAGATCCATGGTTTTGTATTTGAGATTTTCCTTAGGTAGTGGAACAATTTTCTGTTCCGATTTTGGTGTGTTTTTATGGAACTGATGGTGTAATATTGTTATCAAAAATAATAGATTTCAGAAAAATTTATGAAAAATTACTGAGACGTAGATGAGCTGGTCATGTAGTCATTAGTGTTGTCCCACTGCTTGTTCTGATCATACTCTATGTTATGTGAGATATGAACCTGCAGAAAGGTGAGTGGAAATAATGTGGATGAGATTTCTGTTTCATATTAACTACTGAGTCTTTCAACAGAGGTGGCTGCATGTAAGGATGAAGAAGTCATGAATTTGAGAGTGAGCATGAGTTGGACACAAGAAGAATTTGAGTGGGGATATTGACTGCCACTGTACTAAGATTAAGAAATTCTCAAAAAATATTTAAAAAATTAAAAGCAACAAGGGAATCTCCCCTCTTGCACAGCTCCATTGTGAGTGGCTTTCTTTCAGTGCTATCACTCAATGGGAAGCCTTGATATCCAGGCCTGGGCTCCTCAGCAGGTTCTGCGGATTTAGGACTATTCTGGTTTTCAAGAGCAAAGGGAGGCCTTGTTTTCATTTCCAGCTCTTTATAAGGAGGTTTGTGTTGGGAGTATTAGAAATTTAAATGCCTACACCAAATGAAAGAGACAGAAACAAGTAACAGGGAAAGAATTAAAAATGTCATCAATAATTATTTCTGATATAATTTGGTCTTATTTATTTTTTAATTAATTGAATTTTCACAACAGACACCACTCTCTCTTATTAGGTCTACAAAGGCCATTACAATACAAATTTGATAATTTTAGAAGAATTGGCAAAGTTTTATACATGATGAGTCTAAATATTAAATTGAAGAAATTGTTTTAAAGGATGTTGCTTACTGTTAATTCCTGTAAACGTCTGGTATGTGAAACCCAGTATTGAAGAACAATGATATATAAATTCTATACACTATTATTTTTCTGGGAGTAATGTTTAATTTTGAAATTTAACACTTTGTTTGCCTTAATTATTAGTCTGGTGAGGACTGCGTTTCAATTAGCATTCCTGTACATTAGGTCACTAGTTTTAAACATTTTCAAACTAATGAAGGAACAATGTGTGCCTCTGCAAAACGACAGAGAGAAATCATGAGGGCTCACTCATGGACCCTGCTCTATGTCCATCCATCCTTTCAGACCTGTCCCCTCCCCAACATGACCTCTGTCCTGATTGGGTGAGACTCAGCAAGAAGAACCTTGAGATTGCCTCTCCATGAGACATGACTGTCCAGTCCTAGTTTCCAATTGAGGATTTCATTTTTTTGAGATGTACTGTCTACATGTTGATTGAAAGAGTATTTGAATTGTGTCAATTTCTTCTCTGCAGCATTCCCAGGAGAGTGACATAGATTTTCGAATAAACTGACCTTGTATCTTTCTAGGGGAGGGTTCTAACTGCCATTGGAGATGGTCTCCTGGGCCTTGTGTGTGGTTAACTGAGAGGAATAAACTCTGAGTAGAGTCATGAAACACCTTTGCTGGCCCCTCTGCACTTACTCCCCAGACTCTGCATAACCGATTTATTTTGGTTTTCCTTTTTGATGTCTCATGGTAAAAAT
>NC_048598.1:176754333-176784333 GCF_003668045.3 Cricetulus griseus | reverse complement strand
ATAAAGTGAGCTTAATCCATCATTTTTCAAATAAAATCCCAACCTGAGACATTTGGTCCACTTGCTGACAAAACATATTCATGGTTGGTAATAGGGATAAGAATATTTGTGTATTGAAATTTCCACAACAAATGAGGAGATTTTGCCACCTTTGTTCATATGTAAGCTATTAATATTTGCTGTTTGATAATGTTGCTAGTATGTGTTTCTTGTTTGCTTTTTAAAATCCTTTTCTTTTTTTATATGTGTTTTCTTTTTATAGTGAGAAAGAAAGTTGGTGGATTTGAATGGCAATTAGGTGGGGAGAAAGATAGGACTAGGGAGGAGTCTGGCAGGGAAGCCATGGTCAGTATATATCATATGAAAAATGGTTTTCAAAAACATAAAAAAATTAATAAATGAATCCTAATGAAGTAAATAAGAAACTCTATGATATTTAACAAAGATTTTTTACAGTGTTTGAACATGGAGACATCACACGTCAACTCTAGCGAGTATTGTTCTGCTAACAGACTATAAAAAGGGAGACCACAGAGACTATGGAGCCTCCTGCACTCCCCTCCACTCCCCTCCTCTCCATCTCACTTCCATCCTATTGATTATTGGCTCCTTTCTGCCCCCTGCTGGTTCTGAGCTCCCCTGCATGTTGCTATGACTTGGCTTACACTGAAGTATTTTTTTTTGCTTTTAACAAAGAAAACAGATATCTTTATTATATTGCAAACATTAGTGGCCATGGCAGTAATGGAAAACAAACACCTTGATCTGACCGCCTCCCTTCTTTTATGTAGTTCTGGAAACTAAAAAATTTCCTTGTACATGCTAAGCAAGAACTCTTCCACTGGATTAACAATTAAGAAAGAGCTAGCCATTATGAAGCCTAAACCACTGGCCAAGCAATGATGACTGATACTAAGTCTCAGAATGGTTATTTCAGTAAGTGTCTGCTGGACCCAGTGAATGGAGAGAAAACTGGTCCAGTGGACCCAAGATGGAGAAAATCTACGACATAATGATTTCATGTCTCATATAATTTGAAAAATGTCATTTGTATCCTGGAAAATGTCATTGCATTGTTCCTGGAAACCCCCACTATACTCTGTTTCTGATAAGAGTATACAATGTCTAATTTCTTACAATAAACATGTCACAGTATCAGTGTTCCTGAGGTTCCCTCCTTCCTCGCCTGGTTAAGATTCCATTCTCACTGACCATAATCAGGCAACATTAGCATGTTGAGTAAATGCTGGTGATTACCGTTTGCATCATCTGCCTCAGAGCTCCTCTGCAGGGAGGTTTGTGTCTGGGCTGATGCTGAAGTTACCTTACTGTGTTTCTCCTGCACAGTAATATGTGGCTGTGTCCTCAGTGGTCACAGAGTTCAGCTGCAGGAAGAACTGGTTCTTGGCTGTGTCTCTGGTGATGGAGATGGGGCTCCTCATGGATGGGTTGTAGACAGCATCTCCACTGTGGGTTATGTACCCCATCCACTCCAGCTTCTTCCCTCTGGACTGCCTGATCCAGATCCAGTAATAACCACTGGTGATGGAGTAGCCAGTGACAGAGCAAGTGAGGGACAGCGACTGTGAGGGCTTCACCAGGCCAGGTCCTGACTCCTGAAGCTGGATCTGGGACAGGACACCTGCAGACAGAAGAGTCAATTCTGTCAATCACATGTTGTCACATCCCCTCATGGACACATGTATGTAATGGTCACACTCACCAGGAAGGGCTGTCACCAGGTACAGAAGACCCAACAGTCTCATCTTATAGGCTACACCCCCTTTTCTCAGAAGGCTGCCTCCTGTGAGAGAGATGTGAGCTCCCACAGCTCAAAGGGTGGCTTAACTTAGATCTATAAGATACATTTGCATGACTGGAGTCAGCCTAGACATTATAAAAGAGGAGGATGGATATCACTCCATTTTGTTTTAATAATATGGCCATCAGTGTGTCTGACTTCCTACAGTGTGAGTCTAGAATAGTGTTACAATAAATCTTTCCACCAAAAGCCGCCTGAGCCCCACCGCCACGTGTGAGCTTTATGCCAGCCACCCGCCCGAGTTAGACCCAAATAAATACACAGAAACTTGTATTAGGTACAATGCTGCTTGGCCAATGACTAGGATTCTCATCTGTTAGCTCAGTCTTAATTATCATAAATCTCTATATTTTATAAGACTTATCTTATTGGACACCTTATTGGCGTCCCTAGTTGTCAGTGGATCACATCCTGCCGCTGGAGGAGGCGAACGCGAAAAGGGGCCCTTCCTGTTTCTCCTTCACTTAAATATGAGTCTCCTTGCTATGTCACTTCCTGCCTGGATCAGCACTTCTCTACTACATTTCCCAGAATCCTCTTTGACTTCTAGTCCCGTCTAACTTGCTGTCTCATTGGCCAAACAGTGCTTTATTTAACAATCAATAAGATAAACATACACAGAAGTACTTCCCCCATCAAGAGAGCATGGGGATACAGAGATCACAGGACACACATATTGGCAGGACCCCACCTCCTAGCCCAACCTCCCCACCAGATTCTTCTTCCATGCTTATGTTTCTAGACAGAGGCAAGAGGAGCCAAAATGGACTCTTGAAAAACTCAGGCTCTAAAAAACTTGGCTTTTAATGTTTTCTTTTTTCAGAATTCCACAAGTGTGTTTCTTGTGAGTTTCTTCTTTAAATCCCTTTTGTTTGTCTGTTTGCTCTCTACAGTGATAAAGAAGTGTTGTGGAGTTGAATGGTTGGTCCTTATATAAGCATAAGGAGATTATCCTAATTTGCACCAGATTAATTAAGACAGTAGTTGATACTAGCCAGATCATCAATCACATAAATATGTAAAAGTCATCCAAATTAGAAAATTGAAACCTATTCATCATTCTAGAAGCCATGAAAACATACATAATATATGCACACACACACACACACACACACACACACACACACACACACACATATATATATATATATATATATATATATATATAATAAAACAGTCAAAATTAGAGAAGAAATAAAACAATTAAACTAATTAAGAGAGATGGTAGGATACACTATAGATATACCATATAAATTAGATATATTAAATAAATCAAAAAAGAAAAATAAAGACATACAGACTTACTCCAGGCCTCCCCAAACTCTCACTCCCAAACTCCTACCTTTATCTTCCCTATTAGCTGTTATACACACACACACACACACACACACACACACACACACACACACACACACATTTATATGTAAATATAAAATACAAACTGCTCAGGTTGTTCAGTGTTGCATGTACATGATTTCAGGAATGACCACTTCACATTGGAAGTTTGAAAATATTCACACAGCAGAAATATGATCATGAGCCCATATACACATACACATTAACGTCAGTCACAAGAAGAGAAAAAAATCAATTAAATAGCAAAGAATCCTTGATAGGCATTTTCCAAATAATGCTTCTGTATATCCAGATATATGTCAAGAACTTCCAGTTTTTAATTATTATTGATTCACAGATTAAATGCACATGGGCATGCCCATCAGGTATCTTAGTACAACTTGTCATAAACAAGAGATAACTAGGGCTGATACACACATAAGGCATTTCATTGGTTTGTATGTAGACAAGTGTGGTGAGACTGGCATGTACTCTTCACCAAACAAACACGGCATCACCAGAAATTCTCCCATTCAACCAACAGGCTACATATGAGAGACAGGAATGTGTGTTCACGAAAGGTCTACACCAATATTGGCATCTATTGCAGGATCATTTCTAGGAGTCAAGATAAGAAAAGGACTCCACTATAAAGATGAGAGTAATTTTTGGGGTGTGGGAATTTATGAGTTAATGGGATGATTGGCTGATCACTATCATCAAAATATGTCATAGGGGCAAAAAATGATTAAATATGCAATAAATTGATTAAGAAGAAATAAATCACAGTATTTGAGGAAGAGGTCATTGACAAAGAAAGGATGGCAAAGAGAATCTGTGAGAATACTGTGATGTGGTCTTGAGATGAGGAAACTCTGTCCTGTGTGTGAAACTGAATGGACCTGAGTGAGTTACAGCAAGTGAGATAGTCCAGGGTCATGAAGACAAACGCTGCCTGACCTGAGTTACATGGAGAATGAAAAGGTGGAAATCCTAGCATGGGGAGCATTGTTCTGACTCCCAGAGGCTGAGGTGACAGTGGAAGAGGGCAAATCAGACTACAGGGAATTTACATTCTAGAATTGTTTAATGATGTATACTCGGTATTTTAACCAGATAGAAAGATAGGAGACAGCAAGTTAATTGCCAAGTCTTCTGTTTCCACATCATACTCATAAATTACATATATGATAATAGGTCATTGATTTAGAAAATTGTAATTTGACAACCTATATCTTTTTTTCCAATTCTTATGAGATTGCTTTATTGTATATAGTCGCAAAATAAATCATAGGCCATCTGCTGTAAACGTGTCTCATGCACTGGTGAAATCCTAGGCATGAATTTAAAACTTGGATCCAACTTCAAGGAATTCATGATAAATGGGATATCTCTGAGTTAAATGACCCTGTAAAACCTGAATGCAAACACCTGACATGAGAAAGTTCTTTGACCAAATAACCACGTAAGTGATACACCGTAATATGCCTAAGTTCAGTTTTGTTTCCAAATGCCTGGTTTCTGTTACAGTAAACAGCTTCCAGAATATTCTCTCTTCGACATACTTTCGAGTCTGTGGTTAAGAACTGTTCAGTCAGGATTCCTTAATCTCCACCTCCTATTTACAGGTTCAGCTGACAGCCACAATAGCTGTTTTGTTGCAATTAAAATAACATTTAATTAAAACACAGCACCTGATTTGTGGTTTTTACGCGACTGAATAAAAATCCTACATAATAAAGTTGTTTACATCTTCCCTCCACTGTAGGAGAACAAATTTCTATCCCCTAAAAAACAGCCAAAAACCTTTATAGTTAGGAATTAAACCTGATCATCATATTTCAAAATTGCAGAGAGTGTTTCTGGTGGGCTTCTGGAAATGCACCTTGACACCTGCCTGAAGGAGGAAGGGGTAAGCCCTATGCATTTTGCCCGAGTCCCACTAGTTCACATCTAACAACAACCCAGCATTAATGTTACTATTAATTTTTCTGTTGACATTTCCCCAGAATTCACACATAAAGGAACCCCTCTTTCCTTTCTATCCTGACTCTGTGGTTTATATCTGAGCAAGAGATTTCATGATGGTGTCCAACCTTTATGCTGCAATAAGACATTGGGAGGACAGTGGGCTTTGAAGGACAAGAAATTTCTGCAATAAAAATTGACAGATTGTAGGCACAGTATCAATGGAAGAATTATTTTTTTCCTGATATTCCGCCCTTGCAGAGCCAAGGTGTGGTTCTCCTAATTAAAACAGAACAAAATAAAAAATAGCCTAATAGACAGAATTGTTTATACACAGATATGTAAAAGTTATAGCAGAGTCAAAAATCAGTAGAGGTCATAGGTGTGCTTGACACCTCTAAAAACAAAAATCTCTCTCAGTCTCTCTCTGTGTCTCCTTCTCTCTCTCTGTCTCTCTGTCTCTCTCTCTCTGTCTCTCTCTCTCTCTCTCTCTCTCTGTGTGTGTGTGTGTGTGTGTGTGTGTGTGTGTGTGTGTGTGTGCGCTTGTGTATGTGTTGGTGTGGGGTTGGTTGGGTTATCCTGTGTCATACACTGACGTCCAGTCATTGTCAGTCAGTGTCAATGTAAACTTGTTGCAGAGACAATCCAATTTCAGGAAACAGGCAATGATCACCCAGGGCTCCTGATGACATCAAGGCCTGTCCCATCATCAGGTCAGGATCCCCTGCTCTGGCCCAGTGTTATGTGAGCAGGAGCCCAGAATGCTGAGAGAGTAACAGACTCTATACCAGAGGACTCCACAGTGTGACATTCGGGTCATCTTCATCTCTCAATTGATAATGAATGTGATTACTACTAACAAAGAAATCCAGGATTAGACTTACTTAAAAATTAGCATATAGAATTGTAATTATGAGGAAAGGTAAAGTGACTCCCCACAAATCTTAGGTAACAACTTCTACTAAAGTATTTGGTGTGCTGTTAAGTACACCAAACTGAATTTTCATGTGTTTTTGTTTGTGATGATATTGCTGATCTATTTTCCTAGTCAAATTCTTATTATAGTGTATTTCCACCTACTTCAACAACAGTCTCTTTGGTTCAAATTACACACACACACACACACACACACACTCCCTCTCACACACACATGCACACACACATACACAATACACACACACAGAGGCATGGACACACACACTCACACACATCCACTCACACTCACAAACACACACATACACACACATGCACACACACACTCACACACACATACACACTCACACACACATACATGCACAAACACACACTCACACACATACACACAAACTCACACACATACACACACAATCACACACACATACACCCACCCACCCCCACACAATCACACACAATTCACATACACATACACACTCACACACACAAACACTCTCTCACAAACACATGCACACACACACACACACACAGGCACAGACACACACACAGACACTCACACTCACATGCACACACGTGAACACATATGAACACTCACACACACATACACACTCACACACACATATACACAAACACACATACACACACTCACACTCACATATACACACATGTACACATATGAACACTCACACACACATGCACACACTCACACATTCTCTCTCTCTATGTCTGTCTGTCTCTCTCTCTCTCTCTCTCTCTCTCTCTCTCTCTCTCTCTCTCACACACACACACACACACGCACATCACACAAACATACTCATGTCATAATGTGCTGTCCTAGCTCCTTATATTTGTTTCATTAAGGACGCATGTCCATGGAGTTGGTCATTGATAAAAATCTCCTCATAGTCTGGTGAACCGCAGGGCACACTCAATCAGCAACACTTCATTCTCAGATGTCACTTGGAAAAACAGAAAAACCTCCTACAGGATGGTTAGGCGGAGGCAGAAACAGGGCTTTCAGGCTGAAGGTTTCAGAGTAAGTCCCAGGCTGATGTTTTGTGTCAACTCAGTCACAGGGAAGCTTCCTGCTCCTCCAGGGTTTCTGACACACTCAGGATGTGGTTACAACACTGTGTCTCTCCCACAGTAATAGACTGCAGAGTCCTCTGATGTCAGGCTCCTGAGCTCCATGTAGGCTGAGCTGGAGGATGTGTCTGCAGTCAGTGTGGCCTTGCCCTGGAACTTCTGGTTGTAATGAGTATCACCATTATAAGTAAAAATACTTCCAATCCACTCCAAGCCCTGTCCAGGCTTCTGCTTCACCCAGTGCATATTCTCATAAGAGAAGGTGTAGCCTGAAGCCTTGCAGGACACCTTCACTGAGGCACCAGGCCTCCCCAGCTCAGCCCCAGACTGCTGCAGCTGGACCTGGGAGTGGACACCTGTGGTGATAAAGTCAGAGTGGATGTCACTGTCACCTGACTGCATGGCCCCTCCTCAAGTCTGGAACTTGGAGCCCTTACCTGTAGCTGCTGTCACCAGGAAGAGGATGATCCAGCTCCATCCCATGGTGAGGACCTGTGTGCTCAGTGACTGTGGAGAGGACACTGATCATGTGTTGTTGTTGGTGTGGACATCCCTGTATTTACCACATAGACTCACATGATTTGCATATTCATGAGCAGGGTGCTTCTTAGATAAGGACCTAGTCCAGCTGGAAATGAAGGAGGTAGAGGACACCTGGGTCAGTCAGCAGGATGCTGAGGTCCAAATTCTCATCCTATCTGGGGAAGCAGCCATTCCTGAGACCTGTGTAGACCCTGTGGAAATAACATCAAAGCCTCATCCCTCAATTGACAAATAGAATCCCAACCAGACAAATTATTTCATTTCCCTGACAAATTCACAGGTGTTGGTAGTGATGAGGAAAATTGTTAATGGAAATTACTAAACCTACTAAATTGGGAGGAATTTTGCTCTTTCACCTGTAAGATATTAATATTATATTTTTCAGCATGTTACAGGTCTCTGTTACTGGTGATTTTTTTTCTTTTTCTAAATGCCCCTATTTGTGTATATTCTTTTGCTTTCAATAGAAAAAGGCTTTAGGGTTCTGGTAGGAATATGGAAAATATCTGGGAGGATTTGGCATAGAATTTCATCAGACTATTTTTCATGAAAATAAAAGTTTTACAAAAATCCAAAATAAATAAATATTTTTAAAAAATGAGAACATACACATCTGTGCAATATTTAACAATGAATTTTTACTGTGTTTGAAAATTCTTGTCTTCACATATCACCTGTATCAGGTGTTTTGCACCCTAGAATTCTGGGGTGGTTCATTAGGATCAAGAACTATAAATACTCCTTGTATTTGCAACATTAGTGAGGCAAGCCTGGGACTCTTGATGATGGTTTCCCACAAAATATAAAAGAGGTGATTTCACAACACATATTACAAGAGGAGTTAATTTTGTGCACAGGAGACAAATCTTCTGCATGCTCTGCACCTGGTTCATGCGCTGTCTTCCAATGTGTGCTCTGCAGACATTGGCAGACTTGGAACCTTCTTCAACCCTCAGCCACTAGGGAGCCATGGACACAGTTCTCATCAGGTTGCCTCCTCTGGATCTTCTGTTTGTGACTCCTCTCTGCTGTTCTTCTTCCTGCCCAGTCATGATCAGTCCACGACTGTCTGCCTGTGTTATTTTGGTAGTTCTCAGTCACTTGAAATTCTAAGAAGATACAAAAATATTAAATTCAGTGTGTGTGACGATTGCCTTACAAGGCATTTCAAATCCCTCCTAACTGTGAGGAACTGAAGGTCCTAACTTCTCACAGGGTTTTTCCCAACTCCCTACGCTCCCACATTAAACTGTTCTGTCACTTAGAAAGAAAAAGAGAAAACAAAAAAGATAAACACAATATAATCCAAAGAAGTCCATTTTGTGTTGTCTCTTACTTCCTATCATGAGGCCTCCCCTGAGTGTGGCTGATGTACCTGGTGTCACTCAACTGTAGAAGGTTGACGTCCTCACAGTGCTGTCCATTATGAATGTCTTCATGGCTAAGAGTGTGCTGTGGTTTGCACTTCCACTCCTTCATGCTTGGACACTGTGTGGCTTTAGCTTCCATAGGTTTTGTTCATTCTGTCACCGACTCTGTGAGTTCACATGTGTTTCTGCCAAGTTGTGTCTGGAAAACACTGATTCCTTTATGTTTTCTCCAACCTCTGGTTCTTAGAATCATTCTACCCACTCTTCTTCATAGGTTCCTGCATAAGAAGGTTTCTTAAATTTGTTCAGTTGCGGGTACATGTTGCCATTTTGTATTTGTTTGTTTGTTTATGATTTTTGGGACAGGGATTCCCTACATATTTTCTGAGCCTGTCCTGGAATTTGCTCTCTATACCAGGCTGGCCTCCAACTCACAGAGACTGACTGACCTCGGCCTCCCAAATGCTGGGATTAAATGAGTGCACCATCACCACCACCCCTTGGCCCATGTAGCTAATCTTAAAAATGGGATATTGAAGCAGATCTTTGGGGCAGCTGGCCAAACTGTACTGCAAACTTCAGGTTCCTCTCTGTCCCTGTGATATGACCTGACCCTAAAATATCAGTTTCCTGTTCCATGAGTTGATTCCTATGGAATTTGCTTCTTTATACATCATGAACATTACATGTGATAGAAAACTTTTCATGGACCCACTCTGTTACAGCTGCCCCAACATACCTAGATTCAGTTGACAGAGTCGGTCACATCTTGAAATCTCTAAGAAGTCCCACCTTCCCTTCCAGCCTCCATCTTGCTCAGACTTTACTAATCGCCTAAACTGCAAGTCCTTCAGGGACTGAAAGTGAGGTGGTCCCCCATAGGCTCACAGGTTTGAATCCCTGGTTCTCACTTGAAACTGTTTGTAAAGTTTAGTATGTGTGACCTTGTTGAGGAAAATGTGTCATTGGGGAAATCTCTGGGGATTCTAAACACTCGGGCTATTTCAGAGACCACTGGTTCTTGCTCATAGATCAAGCTCTGAGCCCTCAGCTGCTGCTCCCATCACCAAGTCTTTATTCAGCCATCGTCCACTGTAAGGCTCTGAAGCTGTAAGCCCAGTGTATTGCTTCTTTTTTACATTGCCTTGGTCATGGTATTTTATCAAAGATGAAGCAGCCATGATTTCAGAAGGAGGAAGGAATGGATATGAAAGGCACTTGAGTGGGAATATTGTCGGGTACTGCAACGGATAGAAAATATAAAAAAAAAGTTTAGTTAAAAATATTTAAATTTAATAAAAAATCTTATGCTAAATACCAATCCCAGTAAAAATCAACAAGGAAATCTGCTCTCACAGTGAAGTCAGGGAGACTGTTATGAGTTCAATATTAAACATGCATTAGGAATACTTGGAGTAAAGGGCTGGGCTCCTCAGACAGAGCTACAGGGTCAAAAAATACGCTATTTATTTATGAACATAGGGAGGCTTCATCTGCATTTCCTGCTGCACAATGAGTTCTGGGGTGAAAGCATTCGCCATGAATGAATTGAGCAGATGAAGGAGACAAAACTGAGAAACTGGGAAATAATTAAGGAATTGCCTATTATTTATTACATGTTTGTGGTATAATCCAAGTCTTATTTAATTGTGTTATTGACTACAGACACCACTCTGCCTGATTTGTGCCACAGAGGCCAATAAAATAAAGTTTTGATGATTTTAGAAGGAATATCAATGTTTTCTGAATATTGAATCCAGATATTAAATAGTAGGAATTGGTTCCATGGAGGTAGCTTAGAACAGATTCATGAAGTCAACTGGTATGTGACACTCAGTTTCAAAAAATAAACATATTTAAGTTGTGTAAATTATTATTTTTCTGTAAATAACTTTTGAAAATTTACACTTGTTTGTTTTTGCCTGGAGTGTGCTGTGTTTCATGCAGTGCTCCTGTACATTAGGTCAGTATTTCTGAACATCCTCAAAGTAATAAAGGAGCATGTCTGTGAGTACAGAGAGACCTTAACACTCCACTGTGGAACCCTGCTCTGAAATCCTTCCCACTCTACAGTCCTGCCCCTACCCCTGTACAGAATGGAGGTGACTCTCAGCATGAAGAGCCTTGAAATCACCTCTCCATGGGACAAGTGTCCCAGCTCCTAGTTTTCCAATTGAGGAAATCATTCTACCATAGGTAAACTGTCTATAAGATGGGGAATGCCTTTGAGTTGTGTTACTTCTGTTTCTGTAGCATCCCCATGAGAGTGACAGATTCTAGGAACTAACTGAACTCTGCCAGATCTGGTGTCCTTCAAGGCATGGGCTCTAGATGAAATAGAGAGGTCTCCTGGATCTTGCATGCAGTTAACTGATTTTACATAAACACAGCAATTCAGCATCAGAGAGAGAAGACACCCCTGTCTTCTCTGTGCATGGGGAGTGGGAATCAAAGGCAGAGGAAACCAGGCGTTTTTCTTTCCCTGTTCTACAGAATTAGAGTTTCTAGGATTCCTTAGGGCTGAGCTCCCCCTGCTGGCCCAGAGCTCCTCTGCAGGGAGGTTTTTGTCTGGGCTCATGCTGAAGTCCCCTCACTGTGTGTCTTGCACAGTAATATGTGGCTGTGTCCTCAGTGGTCACAGAGTTCAGCTGCAGGAAGTACTGGTTCTTGGCTGTGTCTCTGGTGATGGAGATGCGGCTCTTGAGGGATGGGTTGTAGTAGGTGCCACCACTATAAATGTACCCCATCCACTCCAGCTTTAACCCTGGGAACTGCCTGAACCAGCTCCAGTCAGAACTGGTGATGGAGTAACCAGTGACAGAGCAAGTGAGGGACAGTGACTGTGAGGGCTTCACCAGGCCAGGTCCTGACTCCTGAAGCTGGATCTGGGACAGGACACCTGCAGACAGGAAGAGTCAATTCTGTCAATCACATGTTGTCACATCACCTCATGGACACATGTATGAAATGGTCACACTCACCAGGAAGGGCTGTCACCAGGTACAGAAGACCCAACAGTCTCATCTTCTAGGCTACACCCCCTTTTCTCAGAGGTCAGCCTCCTGTGAGAGAGATGTGAGCTCCCACAGCTCTGGAGGGGATTTAAGATAGAACTAGAAGATGCATTTGCATGTGGGGAGTCAGCCTTGTCCTTATAAAAGAGGAGGGTGGATACCACTCCATTTCCTCATTACAACACAGCCATCACTGTGTCTCATTTTCTATAGTGTGTGTCTGAGGTAAGACACTTTGGGGACCACAGGGTTCACAGGACACACACACTGGCATGACCCCAGCTCCATTTCCTAGACCAACACCCCCCAATCTTCTGCTCCTATGTATATTTTTGCTTTTTTCCATTCATTTGTTTCTTAACATTTTATATATTATTATTCTTTAATTAATTAATTTTATATTCAAATTCCAGTTTCTCCTCCCTCCGCTCCCTTTCCCTCTCCCACTCCCCCACCTCCCATCTGCTCCTTGTAGAGTATAAGTCCTTCCCTAGGAAGCTACTAATTCTGTCCATCATCTCCTTGAGGCTGACCAAGGTGCCTCCCCACCCCCTGGCACCCCTGTGTCTAGGCTGGGCAGGTTCTCTCTCCATGTAGAATGGGCTCCACTAAGTCTGATTGTGCATTAGAGTTAGATCTTGTTCACACCATCAGTGACTTCATGTATTGTCCCAGCTGCACCGCTGTCACCTATATTAAGGAGTCTTGTTCAGTCTTATGCAGGCTCCCCGTTAGTCAGACCAGAGTCACTGATCTCTCACTGTCTCAGGTCTGCTGATTCTGTGGAATTCCCCATCATGATCTTGACCCTTTGTTCATATCATCCTTCTTCCCTCATTTTGATTGTACCCCAGGAGCTTGGCCCATTGGTTAGCTGTGGATTTCTGCATCTGCCCCTATCTGTTCATGGTAGAGGGTTAAAGCTTCTCTGGGGTTGGGGATTGTAGTCTGTGTTTCCTTTGCTTCATTTCTGGTATCCACTTATGATTGAGTACATACTATATTTGTTTTGTGGGAATGGGTTTCCTCACTCAGGCTGGTTTTTTTTTTCTAGCTTAGTCCATTTGTCTGCAGATTATAGGATGTCTTTGTTTCTTACTGCTGAGTAGTACTCCATTGTGTAAACACATCACAGTTTCTTCATCCATTATTTGGTTAAGGGGCATCTAGGTTATTACCAAGAACTGGATTTTATGAATAATGCTGCTATGAAGGTAAGTGCTGCTTCTGTATTTTTAGGTCTCATGCCAACTCCAATCTACTATTCACACTTGGCTTCCTGAGTTCCTGGTTTCTGATTAGGAAGACCACACTGCTCAAGTTTTTCTTCCCTTTTCCAGCCAAGTAATGTTTTCCCATCTTTCCTAGAAAGTTAGCACACTGTCATGTCATTGTAGCATGGGGTCCCTACCTACTTCTGTTATGATAAATCTTTCAGCCAAAAGCCGCCAAGCCCCCACTGCCACGTGTGCACTCTACACCAGCCACCTGCCTGAATTAGGGCCCCGATTAAGTCTACAGAGAGACTTGTATTAGGTACAATGCTGCTTGGCCAATGACGAGGATTCTCATTGGTTAGCTCAGTCTGAATTATCATAAATCTGTATATTTTATAAGACTTATGGGACACCTTCCCTTGGCACCCTACCTTGCCTGTGGATAACAACACTGCTGGAGGAGGCAAAGTGGAAAAAGGGATACTTCCTGTTTCTCCTTGCTTAAATGAGTCTCCTTGCTATGTCACTTCCTGCCTGGATCACCACTTCTCTACTACATTTCCCAGAATCCTCTTTGACTCTTAGTCTAACTTGCTGTCTCATTGGCCACACAATATTTTATTTATCATCCAGCAAGACAAACACATACACAGAAGCACTTCCCCATCATGCTTCTTCCTCCTTCCTGACTGCAGAATGTAGAGGAAACACATGCTGATGGGAGAAGCTTCTTCCCATACTTCCTCCTCCCTCCTCAACTCCCAAGTCCCCTGATCCGTATTCACCACCTTGCTGTCTTTTAAAAACAAATAGGATTCTAGTGAATAAAATACAATAAAGTAAAAATAGATGAAAAATAATGCATTTGAACAGGACAAAGCAAACAAAAAACTGAATGACAGGAGCCCAAGAAAAGGCACAAGAAACAGGTGTGGTTGCAGAGACCACCTGATTTATATACTCAGGAAACCCATAAAAAGACAAAATGAGAAGCTGTACCATATAGGCAAAGGAACTCTAGGATAAAATAAGAGATAAATAGATAAATGTATAAAAAAGAAATAAGGCCATATGACATCATGACACAGAGAACCTTCCAACAGCATTTCTGTTATTGTACCATTACCAGACTAGTGACACAGATTCGAGGAACTAACGAATCCTGTATCCTTCTAGGGGAGATTTCTAACTGCCATAGGAGATGGTCTCCTAGGCCTTGTATGTGGTTAACTGAGAGGAATAAACTCTGAGTAGAGTCAGGAAACACTTTTGGTGGCCTCTCTGCACTTACTCCCCAGGCTCTGCATGAATAATTTATTTTGGTTTTTCTTTTTGATGCCTCATATCAAAAATACTTAGCAATATTATTGATCATATTGACTTGTTGTCATTTGGAAATCATAATACACAATATCAGACTGTGTACCTCTGTGTTTTCGTTGACAGATCGTGGTCTCCAATTGATTATTGTCACCCCATGTAGGGATTGCTCTGAAATGTTTGTAGACAGTTTTATCCTCTATCAGCAATCCTTCATAGGTCAGGAAGGTTGTCTGAAGAACCTTGTGTGACTGTAATGCAGCAGTGTAGACATAAGATAGAGTTCTGTGGAGAATGGAAGCTTTGACTATTCTTGAGAAATCCAGTCTCTCCCCACAGAAGTCAGCCCTATGAACCTGGCATTAGTCCAGCAAGTTCACGTCTAACAACAACCCAACCATCATATCACTGTTAGTCTTTCTGCTGAGAGTTCCCAGGGATATACAGATAAGGAATCCTCTTTACTTTATATCCTGAGGCTGTGGTTTATATCTGAGGAAGAGAGTTGATTATACTGATGAACCTTTATACTGCACATAAACCATTGGGAGGACACTGGGCCTTGGAGGAAAAGAAATTTTTGTAATTAAAATTGTCAGATAGTAGCCATGCTATCAATGGCAGAATTATTTTTCCTGATATTCAGCTTATGTAGACCCAAGGAATTGTGTTCTCCTAAATAAAACAGAACAGAAACAAAAAGCCCACATAAACAGAATTGCTTAGATAAAGACATATGAAAGTCGTAACTGAGTCCAAAATTAAGAGTGGATATAGCAGTTGTCCTCTGTAGTATAGTGGTGAGTATCCCTGCCTGTCACTCAGAGGACCAGGGTTCGATTCACCGAGGGGGAGATTATCAGCCTCTTGCAGGGCATTGGAGGCACATGCTTTAACCCCAGCACTCGGGAGGCAGAGGCAGAGGCAGAGGATCTCTGTGCGTTCGAGACCAGCCTGGTCTACAGGAGGTAGTTCCAGGACAGCCTCCAAAGTCACAGAGAAACCAGTCTTGACGAACCAAAAAAACAAAAGAGAAAGAAAGAAAAAAAAAGAAAAAAGAATGGATATAAGTTGGCCATGACACCTATAAAAATAAAAATCTCTCTCAATCTCTTTCTCCCTCTCTCTCTCTCTCTCTCTCTCTCTCTCTCTCTCTCTCTCTCTCTCTCTCTGTGTGTGTGTGTGTGTGTGTGTCTGTGTGTGTCTGTGTGTGTGTGTGTGTCTGTGTGTGTGTCTGTGTGTGTGTCTGTGTCTGTGTGTGTGTCTGTGTCTGTGTGTGTGTGTCTGTGTCTGTGTGTGTGTCTGTTTGTGTGTGTCTGTGTGTGTGTGTGTGTGTGTCTGTGTGTGTGTGTGTGTGTGTGTGTGTATGTGAAGGTGCTGGGGTTATCCTGTGTCATACACTGACGTCCAGTCATTGTCAGTCAGTGTCAATCTAAACGTGCTGCAGAGACAATCCAATTTCAGGAAACAGGCAATGATCACCCAGGGCTCCTGATGACATCAGTGCCTCTCACATCATCAGGTCAGGATCCCCTGCTCTGGCCCAGTGTTATGTGAGCAGGAGCCCAGAATGCTGAGAGAGTAACAGACTCTATACCAGTGTGACATTCGGGTCATCTTCATCTCTCAATTGATAATGAATGTGATTACAACTAACAAAGAAATCCAGGATTAGACTTACTTATAAATTAGCATATAGAATTGAAATTATGAGGAAAGGTAAAGTGACTCCCCACAAATCTTTGGTAACAACTTCTACTAAAGTATTTGGTGTGCTGTTAAGTACAATAAACTGAATTTTGACATGTGTTTTTGTTTGTGATGATATCGCTGATCTATTTTCCTGGCCAAATTCTTATTATAGCATAATTCCAGCTACTTCAACAACAGTTCTAATGTCTTTTATTTAAATCACACACACACACACACACACACACACACACTCACACACACACACACACACACTAACTCTCACACACATGCACACACACAAGCATGGACACACACCCACTCACACACACCCAGTCACACACACCCACTCACACTCACACACACACTGAACACACTCACACTCATACACATACACACTCACACACATACACACACATACACCCCCACACACACAAACACACACACACTCACATACACACTCACATACCCACACACACACACTCTCTCTCACACACACAGAGGCACGAACACACACACACTCACACTCACACACTCACATGCACACACATGAACGAACATATGAACACTCACACACACCCATACATACCAACTCACACACATGCACACACACACACACACACACAAACACACACTCACACTCACATACACACTCACACACAATGCACACACTCACTCACACATTCTCTCTCTCACACACACACACCCCGCATGGCACAAACACACTCATATCATAATGTGCTCTCACAGCTCCTTATATTTGTGTCATTAAGGACGCATGTCCATGGAGTTGGTCACTGATAAAGATCTCCTTAAGGTCTGGTGAACCGCAGGGCACACTCAATCAGCAACACTTCATTCTCAGATGTCACTTGGAAAAATTGAAAAACCTCCTACAGGACAGTTAGGAGGAGGCAGAAACAGGGCTTTCAGGCTGAAGGTTTCTGAGTAACTCCCAGGCTGATGTTTTGTGTCAACTCAGTCACAGGACAGCTTCCTGCTCCTCCAGGGTTTCTGACACACTCAGGATGTGGTTACAACACTGTGTCTCTCGCACAGTAATAGACAGCAGAGTCCTCAGATGTCAGGCTGCTGAGCTCCATGTAGGCTGTGCTGGAGGATGTGTCTGCAGTCAGTGTGGCCTTGCCCTGAAACTTCTGTCCATAGTTGGCAATACCAATTATGGGAACAATCCCCCCAATCCACTCCAGGCCTTGTCCAGGCTTCTGCTTCACCCAGTGCATAGCATAGTCAGTGAAGGTGTAGCCTGAAGCCTTGCAGGACAGCTTCACTGAGGCTCCAGGCTTCACCAGCTCAGCCCCAGACTGCTGCAGCTGGACCTGGGAGTGGACACCTGTGGAGAGAAAGGCAGAGTGGATGTCACTGTCACCTGAGTGCATGGCCCCTTCTCATGTCTGGAACTTGGAGCCCTTACCTGTAGCTGCTGTCACCAGGAAGAGGATGATCCAGCTCCATCCCATGGTGAGGACCTGTGTGCTCAGTGACTGTGGAGAGGACACTGATGATACGTTGTTGGTGGTGTGGACATCTCTGTATTTACCACCATAGACTCCTGTGATTTGCATATTCATGAGCAGGGTGCTTCTTAGATAAGAACCCGAGTCCAGCTGGAGAAGAAGGAGGTAGAGGACACCTGGGTCAGGCAGCAGGATGCTGAGGTCTAAATCCTCATTCTGTCTGAGGAAGCAGTCATTCCTGAGACCTGTGCAGACCCTGTGGATATAACATCAAGGCCTAATCCCTCAATTTACAAATAGAAGCCCAGCCTGAGAAACTATTTCATTTCCCTGACAAATTCACAGGTGTTGGTATTGATGAGGAAAATTGTTAATGGAATTTACACAACTTCCTAAATTGGGCAATATTTCACTCTTTCATCTGGAAGATATTAATATTTTATTTTTCTGCCTGTTACAGGTGTGTGTTATTGGTGAATTTCTTTCTTTTTATAATAACTTTCTTCTTGTATATTCTTTTGCTTTCAATAGAATAAAAGCGTTTTGCTTCTGGTAGGAGTATGGAAAATATCTGAGAGGATTGGACATAGAATTTCATCAGAATATTTTTCATGAAAAAAAAGTTTTACCAAAATCCCAAATAAATAAATATTTTTAAAATGAGAAAATACACATCTGTTCAATATTTAAAAATGAATTTTTACTGTGTTTAAAAATTCTCGTCTTCACATATCAACTGTATAAGGTGTTGTTCAGCTGATAGTCTTTAAGAAGGGAATCCACAGAGGCTCTGGAGACCCTCCAATCATCATCTGATTTCCATCCTAGTGATTAATGTCTCCATGGTGTCCCCTGCTGTCCTTACAATTTTTATACTCTTATCATTCTGATTTTAAAAATAATAAACTTGTCACAGTCTCAATCATGCTGTGGCCTCTCCATCCTGGGCTGTTTAAAACTCAGTTCTCACTGACCATAATCAGGAGACCCTGGCTGGTGCTATTAATGTTTGTATCAACTGGACACATATAGTTGTTGAAGAATTATTTGCCTGAATAAAAGAAGAAATAGGGCATCTCAAATTCATTAGATATTGCTCAAGAATTTGTGTGTTTTATTCGGTATATCTAAGAGATACTGAGTAACTAATCTACAGACTCCCAGTGTAAAGAGTCTGCCCAGTCTCCAGGTTCACTATGATCACCGTATGTCACTGGCTGCCATGTGGCCTGACCTCCCCCTGGTGTCAGAGAAATAACAATGGATATCTTGGTTTTCACCTTCACACTGAACTATTCAATGAGGTGTGATTATCTGGATCTCAGTAATCCCACATTTTATAGTCTGTTTCATCACCAAAACTCCTTAGCACATGGCCAAGGTCACTATCATAGTATCCAGAGAAGGCTAAGGCCTGGAAAAGTAGACCTTCTTTTCATTTTCCAGATTCTTCAAAACAGTAATCCTTAAGCCTGAAGCAACACCAACCATCTCTTCTCCCACTGATCTTCTCTAACTCACAGATAAACACTCCAGCTTTCCTACCTTCAGATGAGTCAGAGATCACAGCAGTGAGCATGCAGGCAATGTGAATAGGAAAACACTAGCAGAAAACTGTGATGAGGACCTCTGTGGCCAATGGAAGGGACTTAGAGAGAGACTGTAGGTGACATCATCTGGCAAGGGCCCAACAATTAATGCAGATCACAATGGAGTCAGAACTAGTGTGAAAAACAGATTGCTTATTAGGAAGTACTCAGACTAAGGAGTCAGTCCTTTAACACAAGGCAAGAGAGGGAACAGAGAGCAGCATTCATGTGACCCTCATATTTAAAGCCTTGCTACACCTGTGCCAGCCTTCAACTGGGTGTGGCCAGCATTTCCCCCTATACCCAATGGTCCCTCAGACATTTCCACAAGCTAAAGGTACACCTTCAAAGGCATCAATACATGGGACACTGATTCAGAAAGTAATCTTTACAAGGATGCAAAACTCAAACAGTAATTGTGTGAAAATAATAACCATGTGTGCCCTATTACAGACACATGTTGGAAGCCAGAAACATAGACCACTTTTTCCACCAACTGTGTAAAATAACATTGATCATGGAAGCTCTGGCTACTCTTCAACCTCTGAGAAAATAAAGAGAATGGTTTTCAGAAGATTTAGAATTCCCTTAGATTTCCAATTGAGCTAATAACCATCACCAACTCTTAGGATGAGAGATTCATTGAAAAATATGGAAAGGTTTATTCATAAAATGTTTATTTCATCATATATAATGTACCAAATGGATGCTTTAGATTCTCCATAGGTAAAAATTGATACACTTATTAGAAACTAAACAAACAGTAGTTAATAGAATGTGACATTGCTGAGGGCCTCTAAAGGATTGTTAGAGCAGGAAGGGGAAACCACTTATTCCAACATCTAAACAGCTGTAAGCCTGTTTGTGAGAAACCACATGGGACAGTCCCCAACATCCTATACTCCAAGGGATGTCTGCTAGTTCCCAGCAGCCTCAGTAGTACTTCATTGTCTCTACTGGTCTTGAGCACAGGGAGGATTGTGTCGGTGTTCACACTGAAGGTTCCTTCCCATGTCTTTGCAAAGTGAAATATAGCAGGTGGTTCAGATTTTAAATATTGCCTCTTGGAGATATCCCTATTAATACTATTTCAATGAGAAGCTGTGTCTCAAAAAATCAATACGAAAGTAACTGTAGATCTTGACTTGGCTGATTGGATGTGTATCCATTTCTTCATTCCTGCAAATCTCATATTTGTGTCTTGTTTATTTATTCCTGATCCTTGGGTTGTGAGCATTTGAGATACAGTTTTTTTCATAGCAATGGAAACTTTTGCAGCTGTCAACTGTAGGCCATAGGGCTCCAAAGAAATACATACGGTGCTTCCTTGTCTGTGATTCTATGAGAACTTAAGGGATATTGTCCAGGCTATGCCTCCACTTACTTGGAGAAAGTGAGTCAATGGAGGAAGGCTTAAAGGTTCTTCACATTCATGGCATTGTCAGTGTGCCTCTCTGTGCCTGCTTGTGGATCAAACCTTGAGCCATCAATGTCTGCTCCAGCCACTCAGCCTTTAGTTTGAAACCATGGACTGGATTATTGGAAACCATAATCCCAACCAAGTTCTTTCTTTCTTTACATGTTGCCTAGGACATAGTTGGTCTTGCTGTTTTACCATAGCTACAGAAAAGTTACTAAGACAAACTTTCTCAGTTTATTGCACATTAAGAGAAACTTCTCAGAGAACAAATTTCTGTAACTCTTAGAGAAATGAGCTGGCTCTCTCCCTGCTAAGGTGACACCCTCCCCCCACACCCCCATGTCCCAACATGATCCCTGATAGATGTAGATAAAATGTCCCATTGTGTGTGAGAGATTTTCTAGGTGAGTAAATCTCACTTCTCATGAATATTATCATGTGACCAGATGCAGATGTTCAATGCCGTCCTGGTGGTGTGACCCCATATTCAAGTCAATTAGAAGACAATAAACCATCCTTGAAATGCCATCTCCACACAAACACTGAATTAACTTTCCTGAAGGACAAGTTTATAATAATCTCCTGATGAGCAGAGATGACATTCATGGAGTAATAAACTGAATTAGCTAAAAGCACAGCTGTATCATGTATGAACCTGATGAGCACCATTGTCAGGAGGGGCGAGAAGGTTTGAGCCTTGGGAGCATTTGTGCACCTGTAATGGGCCCCTTCTTACCCTTGATTTTCCCTTAAATATAATGATACTCTAATAAAGAAATCTGACTGAGGATCTGCTTGATTCTGTGAACAAAAAAGACACAGGAGCATCCATGTTTCTTAAATAACAGCAGAAACACAGGAGATGTATAGAGGACAACAGTTACCCACAGCACAAATATTTAGAGAGGCTTTCTGGGAACTATAAGATGAAAGAAGCCTAAGCTGCTGAGAAGATTGCTCAGTTATGCCTTCATAGTCTGTGGGATGAACCTGTGTTCTGTGTGTGCTGTGCGCCCCCTGGTGGCCGTGAGTGGCCTCACAGTGAAGTTTATGTCTGGGTTCACACTGAGATCACTCACTGTGTCTCTAGCACAGTAATAAGTGGCAGTGTCCTCAGACTTCACACTTTTCATTTGCAGGTACAGAGTGTTCTTGGCATTGTCTCTGGAGATGGTGAACCGGCCCTTCACGGATGGTGCATAGTTTGTGGTACTGCCATCTTTATTAATATCTCCAACCCACTCCAGCCTCTTGCCGGAAGCCTGGCGGACCCAGTTCATCCAATAGTCACTGAAGGTGAATCCAGAGGCTGCACAGGAGAGTTTCAGGGACCCTACAGGCTTCACCAAGCCACCCCCAGACTCCACCAGCTGCACCTCACACTGGACACCTGCAAACATAGAAATTCCTGGTCAAGAAATCATCACACATGTCCATTGTCCCTCAGATTAATGTCCACTCACACAGTCAGCATCTACTGCTCTCCATAAATTACCTTTTAAAAGAGCAACAAGGAAAATGCAACTCAGCCCCAACTCCATGCTGATCCCTGAGTGAAGTCTTGGGATCCACAGCTGAGCTCCTCTCTCTGAGCTGTAAGGTCAGGAGTGGGCTGTTTTTCAGGAGCAGAGAGAGGGTCTATTTGCATGTCTTCCTGCTTTATAGCAAGCGCTGTGGTGGAGCCTGGAGTTGGCAGGTCCTATGTTATTTGTGAATGTGCTGGAGGAATCAGATCTTGATGTTAATGCTGGGGAAAATGTCATTAAATTATATCATTTTTGAATCATCTCCTGTTATCCTTTTTCTATAAAGACTCATTTTCATGTTCATTTCAACTCAATTTTCCATGTCTGGGATTACAAACCTCAATAATATTGCTTTGTGGTGCTCATTTCTATAGGAGCTGGCACTGCTGTGTGGACCTCATCCTTGATGAATATAAAATTCCCTGCATAGCTATAGCTTTGTGAGCAGCCGCTTCCTGATGTGGGAAACTCCCTTTCTGTATGGAGGTCATGTGACATGCCTGAATTCCAGTGTTCAGATAATCACATGCATGAGCCTTTTCCAGACAGTGTGTGTATTTCTTGTTTGATCATCTAATTCCGTTTTCCTTTGCTGCTCGTTTACCTATTCGTCCATAGAAATGGGGACTGACTAAGAATCTGAACTTCAAGGGGAGCTGTGTTTGACTTCTGTGTCTGCAGGTGGCCCTGTCAGAGGAGCTGCAGGTGGCAAGTGACGATCAGCTGTCACCTCAGCAGGATGTGAAGCCCGGATGGATGAATCTCTGATAGGCAAAGCTGGAGTCCACAGACTCCATTATGTTTTTGCTTCTGCTGTTCCTTTTCATTTTGTCTGCTGCCATCTTTCTCTGGTACCTGGCATGGTGTGAATGGGTGTGGGGAAATCCCCACTGCCTGTAATACAGTGTGTTCTCATGTGGAAACATCCCATTCTACTGGAAATTTTTCCTGTGCATTATTGTGAAGATGATTTCTTCTTAAGCTCTTCGGTCAAATTGCTAATAATAAACTTAGTTTAAATATTCCTTTGATAATGAAAAATAAAACAAGGAAATGCCACACAGCTAGGGCTTATGAGTTTCACCTCCATGGCTACATAGACATAGTTCAGGTTAATGAATAAGGAAAACAATTAAGTCCCTGGAAGTCAGGCTATCTCAAATTCTTTCAATCTTAATGTTGAAATATGCATTCACAGGTTTTGGTTTGCATCATAGCTTCAACCAAGCCTGAAAATAACTGCAGGTTGAAATAGATGATTTGATAACAGCTTTGAGATGAAATGTCCCAGAAAACACACAGGAGTCAGCTAATGTGTGTTTTGATCTTCTTCAATATCAAGAATCAGAGCCAATTAATGTTGCCGGAAAGAAGCATCAGGAGCTAGGAGCTTACATGGCTTCCCTTCTGTCTAATCCACAGTATCTTAATGTAATGATGTTGGCAATGAAATCCACACAAAACATAGGAACCTGTTCAGTACACAACTTTCTTATCAGCTTCAGCTACCATTTACTTCTTAGGGACTGCTGCATCTACAGTGCTGCCTACTGGTTTGGAGAACCTACTGTCATAAGTTTGTCTATGGAATCATGCACAATGCCCAAACTATGGCTACAGACAACTTGTTTATCCACCAACTGTGGAAAATAACATTAATTCATGGAGGTTGTAGCTACTCCTCAACCTATGAGAATTTAAAGAGAATGGTTTTCAGATGACTTAGAATTTCCTGAGATTTCCAATTGAGCTAATATATATCACCAACTCTTAGAATTACAGATTCATGGAAAAATAGGGAAAGGTTTATTCTTATGTTTATTTTATCAAATGTAGCATGCCAAATGGATGCTTTAGATTCTCCATAGGTAAAAATTGATACTCTTATTAGAGACTAAAAAAAATAGTGGATGTCATGGGATATGACATTGCAGGGGTCCTCTAAAGGATTGTTTAAGCAGGAAGGGGAAGCAGCTTATTTGAACATCTAAGCAGCCATAAGTCTGTTTTTGAGAAAGCACATGGGACAGTCCCCATCCTCCCATACTCTAAGATATGTCTGCTAGTTCTAAGCAGCCTCAACAGTTCTTCATTGTCTCTGTTTGTCTTGAAAACAGGGATAATTGTGTCTGTGCTCATACTGAAGTTTCCTTCCCATGTCTTTGCAAAGTAATACATGGCAGGTTGTTCAGATTTTAACTATTGGCTCTTGGAGATATCTCTGTTAATATTGACTCCAATTAGAAGCTGTTTCTCCAAAAGTCAATACTATGATACCAGTCTATTCTAATCCTGTGGGTCTTGACTTGTCTGATTGGATGTATATCCATTTCTTCATTCTTGCAAATCTCATATTTGAGTCTTGCTTATGTATTCCTGACCTTTGGGTATGAATATGTGAGATATAGTTTTTTCATGGCAATGGAGAGGCAGGAGTCAACTGAAGGCTGTAAGGAAGGGCTCCCTAATCACGATCCAGTAATAATCACTGGTTGGAGTAGCCAGTGTGACATATATATATATATATATATATATATATATATATATATATATCCTGTGCCTCTTTGTCTGTGATTCTATGAGAATTTCAGAAATGTTGTTCAGGCTTCATGCCTTCTCTTCCTTTTGTCTCGAATTTCCCTAATGTGAGATAGAATTATATAAAGATATCACAGAAACAAATGTCACTGCTGTTGACTGAATTAGGGGAACTGTACCATGAGACCACTTACTCTGCTGAGTGTTACTATGTGGGTGAGGCTCTGTGTTACAAGATCAACACTTGGGT
This sequence comes from Cricetulus griseus, assembly GCF_003668045.3. Lineage (NCBI taxonomy): Eukaryota > Metazoa > Chordata > Mammalia > Rodentia > Cricetidae > Cricetulus > Cricetulus griseus. Next base: position 176,759,235 of record NC_048598.1, on the reverse strand, counting down.
TGCATGTCATTCCTATGACATTTTTAGGAGGAGATCACAGAACACAGACCCAGGTAGGGTTATCTGAACACAAAATATTCCCTGCTTTGAGGATGAATTCATGAGCTTGGTTAGGTCTGAGCTCCCCCTGCAGGCCCAGAGCTCCTCTGCAGGGAGGTTTTTGTCTGGGCTCATGCTGAAGTCCCCTCACTGTGTCTCCTGCACAGTAATATGTGGCTGTGTCCTCAGTGGTCACAGAGTTCAGCTGCAGGAAGAACTGGTTCTTGGATGTTTCTCTGGTGATGGAGATGGGGCTCCTCATGGATGGGTTGTAGACAGCATCTCCACTGTGGGTTATGTACCCCATCCACTCTAGCTTCTTCCCTCTGGACTGCCTGATCCAGATCCAGTAATAACCACTGGTGATGGAGTAGCCAGTGACAGAGCAAGTGAGGAAGAGTGACTCTGAGGGCTTCACCAGGCCAGGTCCTGACTCCTGAAGCTGCACCTTGGACAGGACCCCTTCGGACAGGAAGAGTCAATTTTTTCAATCACATGTTGTCACATCCCCTCATGGACACATGTATGAAATGGTCACACTCACCAGGAAGGGCTGTCACCAGGTACAGAAGACCCAACAATCTCATCTTCTGGGCTACACCCTCTTTTCTCAGAGGTCAGCCTCCTGTGAAAGAGATGTGAGCTCCCACAGCCCAGGAGGTGGTTTGACTTAGATCTAGAAGATGCATTTGCATGTGGGGATTCAGCCTTGTCTTTATAAATGAGAAGGGTGGATAACACTCCATTTCCTTTTAACAATATGGCCATCACTGTGTCTGACTTCCTACTCTGTGAGTCTGGATTAGAGAGCATGGGGACTACAGGGATCTCAGGATACACATCTTGTCAGGACCCGACCTCCTAGCCCAACCTCCCACCCAATACTTCTTCCATGCTTATGTTTCGTAGATAGAGGCAAGAGGAGCTAAATGGGCACTTGAAAAACTGAGAGGCTCTGAAAAACTTGGCTTTTAATATTTTCTTTTCTGGAATTCTCCATATGTGTTTCTTTTTAGTTTTCTTCTTTAAATCCCTTTCTTTTTTCTATTTGTTTGCTCTCTACAGTGATGAAGAAATGTCATGGAATTGAATGGTCAGTCCTTATATAAGAAGAAGAAAATTGTCCTAACTTGAACCATCTTAATCAAGACAGTACTTGATTCTAGCTAGAACATCAATCACAAAGAGAATATAAAAGTCATCCAAATTAGAAAATTGAAACCCATTTACCATTCCAGAAGGCATGAATACATACACACACACACACACACACACACACACACACACACACACACAGTCAAGATTACAGAAGGTATTATAATGATTAAACAAATTGAGAAAGATGGTGGTATACACCATAGCTATCCCCTATAAATTAGACACATTAAATGAATCAAAAAGGAAAAATAAAGATGTACAAGCATACCCTATGCTTCCCAAAATCTCACTCCCAAATTCCTAGCCTTCTGTTCCCTATTAGCTGTACACACACACACACACACACGCACGCACGCACGCACGCACGCACGCACGCACGCACGCACGCACGCACACACACACACACACACACGGAAATACAAAATACAACCTGCTCAGATTTTTCCATATTGGAGATATATATGATTCCAGGGATAAATACTTCACATTGGAAGTTTGAAATTAATTCACACAGCATAAATATGACATGAGTCCATATACACATATGCATGTAACTCAGTCACAAGTATATAAAAATCAATTAAAAATTAAAAATACTTGATAGGCATTTATCTAAACAATACTAATCTGTGTTCATAGATGTGTCAAGAATTTCCAGGTTTAATTATTACTGATTCACAAATTAAATGCACATGAGAATGCCCATCACATAACTTAGTATAACTTGTCAGAAACAAGAGATAACTAGGGCTGATGCTCAGATCAGGGCATTTCATTGGTTTGTCTGTAGACGAGTGTGGTGAGACTGGTGTGCACTCTTCACCAAACAAAACACAGCTTCACCATAAGTTCTCCCAGTCAACCAATAGGCTACAGATGAGAGACAGGAACGTGTGTTCATGAGAGGTCTACGCCAACATCTGCATCTATGGCAGGATCATTCCCAGGAGTCAAGATAAGAAAAGGACTTCACTATGAAGCTGAGAGTGGTTTGTGGGGTGTGGGAATTTAGGAGTTAATGGGATGATTGGCTGATCACTATCATCAAAATATGTCATCGATTCAAAAAATGATTGAAGATACAATAAAATGATTCATAAGAAATTATTCACAGTATTTGAGGAATAAGTCATTGACAAAGAAAGGATGGCAGAGAGAATCAGTGAGAATACTGTGATGTGACCTTGAGATGAGGAAAACTCTGTCCTGTGTGTGAAACTGAATGGACCTGAGTGAGTGACAGCAAGTGAGATAGTCCAGGGTCATGAAGACAAACACTGCCTGACCTGAGACACATGGAGAACGAAAAGGTGGAAATCCTGGCATGGACAGCATTGTTCTGATTCCCAGAGGCTGAGGTGAGAAGGGGAGGTGACAGAGGAAGGGAACAAAGTCAGAAAACACAGGAATTCACATTCCACAATTGTATAGATATATATATTCAATATTTGAAATAGAAAGAATGATAGGAGATATTAAGTTAATTGCTAAGTCTTCTGTTTCCACACCAAACTCATATATTAAATATAAGGCAATGTTATTGATATAGAAAATTGTGATTTGACAGACTATGACTTTTGAAAACCAAATTTAGAAACTGGAGATAGTGTGCAAACTCATTGTTGATGTCTACTCTTCTCATGAATATACAAGAATAGGACACAAGAATATAATTACTGAGTTCAATGTATTTGTGTTTACACACATGCTTTTCTTGTTTTTAAATTCAAATTAATCTAAATTTTTACCTTCACACCTAATTTCTCACAGATTTTTTCACCACCTCCCTGTGTACCCAGTTATATGTGTTTCCTTTCACTTATAAAACAGAAAGAAAAAGTCACATATACAGAAAAATTCAGTGAAGTCCTTGTTTTCTTCTCCTAATACTCCTGTGAAGTGTGGTTGATGTAACCTGTGACTCTCTGCTGTGGAAAATGACTGCCTCCCAGCAGTTGTCAATAGTGAATGGCTTCTTTGCTAAGGATGGGACTTAGTACCCACTGCCCCTGATCTGCTTGGGTTTTGTCTGTCTTGTATGAATAGAGTCCTTAATTTGTCTCCAAAGTAAAAACCTGGAGTCAGATATACAGGAAAATTCTGAGAGATCAGAGAGAATGAGCAAACCAAAGCCACCTTTACCTCATTAGCTTCCCACCAGAAATGAAAGTTTCATGTCTTCCTGCTTATATCCTCACTCTGTCCAGCTATCTCACTTCCTGTCTTTCCATACAGACATCCAGACCTCCATGGTTAGTTAGTGACATGCTCCTTCATTTGATCTTCAGCTTTATTTGTACAATCAAGAAATCACCACAGGCTTGAGCTTCTCTAAATCTTGTTCACAATCTCTGTGAGTTCACATGTGCATCTGTTATATTGTGTCCTAAAGATGGTTTCCTTGATGCTGCCCATAACTTGTGGTTCCTGCAATCATTCCAGCCACTCTTCTTCATAGGTTCCTGAGCACTGAGGGGAGGCTTGTGACAAAGACATCCATTTAGGAATGAGCATGCCAAAGGCTCTCCCTCTCTAGAGGTCGTCATGTTGTGGATTTAATATTGCTCTTCTTAAACACAGCAAGTGTGTGAAACAGAACATTGGGTCAGTGAATTGTTCTCTGCTGTGAACTGCAGAGCCTTTCCTGTCCCTGAGATATGACCTCATCATAAAATAGCACCTTCAGTTTTTATTAAGTAGATTCTTGTGGAATTCTTAGTACACAATATGGAACATCACATCTGGTGTAAAACCACTTCCCATGGAGAGGAGGAGGTCTGCCCAACCTTCCAGACTCAGCCAGAGGAATCTGTCATTTCCTTCTCTTCCTGACAAAACTGCTGTCATCTTCTCCAACCTCTGTGTTCCTTGTATGTTACTAATTGCCAATCCTGCATTCCTTTCAGTGACTGCGGCTGTGGTTGTTTTAATTAGGAAGTCTGCCAAAGGCTTATTTGTTGAATACTTGGTCCTCTCATAAGGCACTCTTTGGGAAGTACTAGTAGGTGTGGTATGGTTGAAGAATGTGAGTCAATGGGGGAAGAATTAGACGTTCTATAATCTCATGGCATTTTCAGTGTTCAACTCTGCTGCCTGCTTGTGGATCAAGCTATGAGCCATCAACTGCAGCTCCAGCCACTAAGCCTTTGGTTTGTAAATTTTGGACTCTAATGTTGAGAACCATAACCTCAAGTAAGTTCTTTCTTTCTTTATAAATATCCTTGGTCATAGGTGGTCATGTTTTGTTTTTTTTTTCTTGCAGTTATATAAAAGTTACTAAGAGAGAGTTTCGTGCACCGTGAGGGGAACTCCTCAGAGAACACAGCTGGAATTTCTGGCTCTTAGAGAAATGAGCTGGCTCTGTCAATGCTGAGGTGTCACCCTCATACATTTAGGGGACCCTGTTACATTTAGATAAAATGGCAAATGTGTGTGAGAGATTTTCTAGGTGAGTAGATCTCACTTCTCAAGAACATTAGCATGTGATCAGATGCAGATGTTCGATACCTTCCTGTTTGGTAATCCCATATTCAGGTCCTTTAGAAGACAATAAACCATGCTTGAAATGCCGTCTCCATACAGACTCTGAACTGACTTTACTGAAGGACCAGGTTACAAAAGTCCCATGTTGAGCAGAAATGACATTCATTGAGTAATAAACTGAATTATCAGAAAGCACAGCTGGATCACGTATGAACCTGATGT